>NC_143027.1:44155357-44458571 GCF_057628025.1 Oncorhynchus mykiss
GAGTGAGAGAGAGACCGCCTCTAGTGTGCTCAGACAGCATTCTGTCTGGTTGTGTCCTAAATGGCACCATATTCCCTATGTTGTGTACTACTTTGACCTGGGCCCATAGTGAATAGGGTGCCATTTGGGATACCAACAGACAGTTTCTCGCTAATACCATCAAGGTTGACTGGGATAGCAACAGCTGGAGTGGGGGTCCCTGTCTACTGTAATACAGTGTGGCATTATCTATTCTGTCTTTCTATTAGTGATGGCTGGGCCAGCCAGCCAGCCAGGGTTGGATTCTGAAATTTAATCACAGAATTGGAGAGTAATTCTACTTCCTTTCAGTCCAATTTGTGTGTTTGCATGTCTGTGTGTGCCTATTTGTATCTGTTTGTGTCTGTGTGTATTGTGTGTACTGTGTTTGAGTCGCTGTTTATGTCAGTATTTTTGTAATGGTTTACCCTAACCACACGATGTGTTTTGATCTGTGTCAGATTTGTATCAATATCTGCAACAGCCCATATCCCCTACAGTGTAGCTCTGAGCATTTGTATATAAGCGTTGGGTAACAGAGTGCTGTAGATGGGACGGGAGCAGCAAGGGCAGACCAGGGATAATCTCTCCTCTGGGTGATGATGAGGAACTATAAAGTACAGTAATCCTAGCCTGGAAGGAGCCTCAACCTGCCTGCAACACAAACTAACTCACACTCACTCATACACACACACAAACACCTCCCAGTCCCAACTGAATTATCTCCACAGCAGGAAATCACATCCACACAGTCGTACCTCAAGCCTCTCCCTGCCAAGTTGTTATGATATTTTTTATCTGAAAGGCAACCAGATTGATAGTAAAGCACCAAAATAGTTTCTATAGAGAAGAGCGTAGGATGAGGGGCTTTCTGTTGACTAATGGAAGCCTGGGGTTAAGCCCTCTTTTAGAAAACTGTGTGAAAGATAGAAGGGGAGGTTATATATTAGCCGTTTTCTCTGTGTGTGTGTGTGTGTGTGTGTGTGTGTGTGTGTGTGTGTGTGTGTTTGTGCACTGTGCTATGTGTATCTGTATGAGGGACTGTTGTACATCAGCTCAAAGAGAGAGAAAGAGGGGTAGGGAGAGATATGAGGACAATAATCCTGCACTCCTCTCTTCACTCCCTCTCTCTCTCCTCTCTAGTTGATTATCCCTCTCTCTTTCTGTGTGTGTGTGTGTGTGCAATCTATATCTGTGTAAAGATAATAATCCTTGAAATATCAAGGTAGGGATTATGCGGTTATGGTGGCTGATATCACAGGGAATAGAGTGCTGTTATCCAGCGACACTATTGCATTGTGACTGCAAGAGGTTAATGGAAGGAAATGTGTGCTGGACATAGAGAGAGGGAGTTGAGTGTTGAGTGTGCTTCTTTACGTGTGCGTTGTGACATTTGTAGTGGAATATTTCTGATTTAAAGGAGAGAGACTTTCAGATTTCTTCAAAACAATCAAACTTTATTATTCATTATTGCAATAATGGAGCTGGTCAATGACCCCCCGTGGGTGATCGCTGAGAGCCCAACGAGCAGATTTGGGTTACATATCTTTAAAGCAACGTACATCCTCCTGAATGTTCATGACAAACAACAGATGTGTAGAATTATACAAAGGTACAATGTGATATCATGCCACATCAATATTTACATCGCACCAGGTTTCTGTCTCTAGGTCATTTACTGCTTGTTTATACCAAAATACTGATGCAACATAGGACACTAGGTCTTTCCCTCAAATGATGAAGTCCAATGTTCATCTGCGATGTGGGAGAAATAAACTGGAGGTTGGATTTGCCTGGCACTGGGAAACAGGCCAGCATTTCACACAGACACTAGTCGTGGAATGGAATGCAGTCTTAGTTTTTATCGCCAAAGGCATCTTAAATCAACTGTCAGCGTTAAGCCTCAGAGGCTCCTCTCAGAAGAACAGACAGAGTGTGAAAGTACCAATATAAGAATACATTCTAATATAAAGTAATGTGAATAACATAATGTTGTAATTTCCACCACACATTCTTTAGGAAACATAAATAATGTACTGTAAGATAAGAGAAAAAAATACATCTGTGCCTGTGGTTTATGCTCTTCTGCTAAATGTGGATTCTTCCCTTATTATACTATATGGCCGTACGTTTTGAACAATGATGTGCAATAGCCCTGAGAAGCAGGTCCATCCTCAATACTTTTTTTTTTTTACATATGATATTTCCCTAACTAAAATAGGTCAGCATGAAATTTCATACACTATAAACGGCTTTAGCTGGAGGACTAGTAAAGGGCTGGAAGCTGGATGGGATGTGTGAGGTTCCAACACATCTGGAGTCTTATCATAGGAAAGGGAAGATCCCTACTGCCACCTGCTTATGAGTTCTGGTACTATATTCCTCTACCAGAATGTATTCTATCCAGAGTACTGCTCACCTCTATACTTGCTCGATCTAAAGTGTGTGGGCTTAGCGGTATGAATCATCATTTCAACTCGGGCCGTGGGCGGCAGAACGCAACGGAGAAAGAAAGGATATCCTTTTCTTGCGGATCACATGCCGCCCGCCAGCCGAATCTCTCGAAGCCCACACACAGAAGAGAAATCAATGAAGATGTTTTAGACTTGGCTGCTGTACAGTCAACTTTTACATGCTGGAGTCTACCCTTCTGCCCAGGGTTAGGAATATGGAGTGAGGAATAAGGAGCGGTAGTAGTAGAGGCACTGTGCCATATCTATCTACACACTGACTCATCATCCTGAAATAAAAATTGCAATTATTTATATCTTGTTTGGAGATGGACAGGTATAATAAGGATTTAAGATGATGAAGGAACTTCTGTTTATTTTTCTCTGCTCGCTTCTCCCACAACACATCTAATGGCATTATAAGTCAACAGTCCCTCTGAGGAAGGAAGCATTGTAGAGGTATAAGAGGTAATTGTATAAGTAGGATGTGATTATGATGATGTGGTTCTCTTCTCTGCTTCCTTCCACAACACATCAGTCCTTTTCTTCCTTCCATTTGATGGAGTTCTAAGTTCAAAGTCCCTCTGAAGTCATTACGCATGAAGGAACTAAAACATTATATGCCCTTAGTTTTTATTTTATTTTACCTTTATTTATCTAGGCAAGTCAGTTAAGAACAAATTCTTATTTTCACTGACAGCCTAGGAACTGTGGGTTAACTGCCTTGTTCAGGGGCAGAATGACAGATTTTTACGTTGTCAGCTCGGGGATTCAATCTTGCAACCTTTCTGTTACTAGTCCAAATTACTAACCACTAGGCTACCTGCCACCTGGTGGTGAACAAACACTAGACTATACAGTAGGCCCAGTACCATCAACCTTCGTCTTCCCAAGGTGCAGTTGCTAGTGCAAGAAGAAAACCAATTTGCTGTCTTTCTCTTTCTGTTCTGTTCCTATATCTCTCCAATTACTGTATGGCTAGGCAATATTCATCCTACTGATCTAGATTTTCACCCGACCTGAAACCCATGTGATGCACGGCTGGCAGTACGCTGTCTTCCAATAGGTAGGCTGTCTTCCATAATGATCTAGGGCGCATCTCAAATGGCATAATATTCCCTATTTAGTGCACTTCATTCAAATATATAGTATATAGGAAATAGGGTGCCATTTGGGACTAAGACTAGTTCTGCATCAGGTATGGAATGATGGAATCCATCCAGATCTAGTCAGCCTTGGAGTTTTTCTTTTTTTAAAGACCAGTTGGCTTGGCCATAAGATAAGATAGAGCTGACAGAGAGGGACAATGCAGTATTTTGTTTTTTTATGTATTATTTCTTATATTGTTAGCCCAGAAAATCTCAAGTGTTATTACATACAGCCAGGAAGAACTATTGGATATCAGAATGACTTCAATTTACCAACATTACGACCAGGAATATGACTTTCCTGAAGGGGTTCCTTTGTTCTCACCACCAGCCATGGCATTTCGGAGGCGGACACTTCGGAGGCGTGCACACCACCCACCGCTTCCGAGTGTATTACTCGCCAATGTCCAGTCTCTAGAAAACAAGGTAGATGAAATTTGTGCAAGGGTTGCTTCCAAGAGAGACATCCGGGATTGTAACATACTCTGTTTCATGGGAACATGGCTCTCTCGGGATATGTTGTCGGCGTTGGTACAGCCAACGGGATTCTTTATGCGTCATGCCTTCATGAATAAACATCTCTCTGGGAAGAAGGGCAGGGATGTATGCTTCATGATTAACATCTCATTGTGTAATTGTAACAACATACAGGAACTCAAGTCCTTTTGTTCACTTGACCTAGAATTCCTCACAATCAACTGCTGACAATATTATCTCCCAAGAGAATTCTTGTTGGTTATTGTCACATCTGTGTATATTCCCCATCAAGCCGATACCACGACGGCCATCAAGGAACTTCACTGGACTCTA
Organism: Oncorhynchus mykiss; assembly: GCF_057628025.1. Taxonomy (NCBI): domain Eukaryota; kingdom Metazoa; phylum Chordata; class Actinopteri; order Salmoniformes; family Salmonidae; genus Oncorhynchus; species Oncorhynchus mykiss. The sequence continues at coordinate 44,159,784 of NC_143027.1, forward strand.
TGCAAACTGGAAACCATATCGTAGCTGGGGATTTTAACAAAGCAAATATGAGAACAAGGCTATCAGCATATTGATTGTAACACTCGTGCGGGCAATACACTGGATCACTGCTACTCTAACTTCTGCGATGCATACAAGGCCCTCCCCTGCCCTAACTTTGGCAAATCTGACCACAACTCCGTTTTCTGTCCTATGGGCAGAAACTCACACAGGATGTACCCGTGACGAGAACAATTCAATGCTGTATGACCAATCGGAATCCACACTTCAAGATTGTTTTGATCACGCAAACTGGGCAGCCTCAGAGAAAAATATTGATTTATACGCTGATTCGGTGTGTGAGTTTATAAGGAAGTGCATTGGAGATGTTGTACCCACTGTGACTATTAAAACCTACCCTAACCGGGGACTCCTGGGTGGTGCAGTGGTCTAGGGCACTGCATCGTAGTGCTAGCTATAGTCACCAGAGACCCTGTTTTCACGCCCAGGCTCTTTAGCAGCCGGCCGTGACCGGGAGGTCCGTGGGGTGATGCACAATTGGCCCAGTGTCGTCCGGGTTAGGGAGGGTTTGGCCGGCAGGGATATCCTTGTCTCATCGCGCACTAGCGACTCCTGTGACGGGCAGGGCGCAATGCACACTAACCAGGTCACCAGGTGCACGGTGTTTCCTCTGACACATTGGTGTGGCTGGCTTCCGGGTTGGATGCACACTGTGTTAAGAAGCAGTGTGGCTTGGTTGGGTCATGGCTTTCGACCTTCGTCTCTCCTGAGCCCGTACGGGAGTTGTAGCGATGAGACAAGATAGTAACATTTATTATAATCATGATGATTATCATTTGATACCACGAAATTGGGGATCAAAATAAATAAATAAAAACCTACCCTAACCAGAAACCGTGGCTAGATGGTGGCATTCGCGCAAAACCATGGAAAGATGACTGTGAGTATGGCCGAATACAAACAGTGTAGTTATTCTCTCCGCAAGGCAATCAAAGTTAAATGTCGCAATTCAACAGCTCAAACATGAGACATATGTGGCAGGGTCTACAGGCAATCACGAACTACAAGAATAAAACCAGCCACGTCACGGACAAACAAACACCTTCTTTGCCTGCTTTGAGGATAATACAGTGCCACTGACGTGGCCCGCTACCAAGGACTCTGTAGCCGACGTGAGCAAGACATTTAAATGTGTTAACCCTCACAAGGCTGTCGGCCCAGGAGACATCCCTAGCCGCGTCCTCAGAGCATGCGCAGACCAGCTGGCTGGTGTGTTTACGGATCAATTAAATCTCTCCCTATCCCATTCTGCTGTCCCCACATGCTTCAAGATATCCACAATTGTTATTGCACCCAAGAGGGCAAAGATAATGACTACCCCCCCTTACCTGCCACCCTAGACCCACTTCAATTTGCATACCGCCCCAATAGGTCAACAGACGATGCAATCGTCATCACACTGCACACTGCCCTATCCCATCTGGACAAGAGGAATACCTACAGTGGGGAGAACAAGTATTTGATACACTGCCAATTTTGCAGGTTTTCCTACTTACAAAGCATGTACACGTCTGTAATTTTATATCATAGGTACACTTCAACTGTGAGAGACGGAATCTAAAACAAAAATCCAGAAAATCACATTGTATGATTTTTAAGTAATTAATTTGCATTTTATTGCATGACATAAGTATTTGATCACCTACCAACCAGTAAGAAATCCAGCTGTCATAGACCTGTTTTTCTTTAAGAAGCCCTCCTGTTCTCCACTCATTATCTGTATTAACTGCATCTGTTTGAACTCGTTACCTGTATAAAAGACACCTGTCCACACACTCAATCAAACAGACTCCAACCTCTCCACAATGGCCAAGACCGGAGAGCTGTGTAAGGACATCAGGGTTAAAATTGTAGACTTGCACAAGGCTGGGATGGGCTACAGGACAATAGGCAAGCAGCTTGGTGAGAAGGCAACAACTGTTGGCGCAATTATTAGAAAATGGAAGAAGTTCAAGATGACTGTCAATCACCCTCGGTCTGGGGCTCCATGCAAGATCTCACCTCGTGGGGCATCAATGATCATGAGGAAGGTGAGGGATCAGCCCATAACTACACGGCAGGACCTGGTCAATGACCTAAAGAGAGGGACCACAGTCTCAAAGAAAACCATTAGTAACACATTACGCCGTCATCGATTAAAATCCTGCAGAGCACGCAAGGTCCCCCTGCTCAAGCCAGCACATGTCCAGGCCCGTCTGAAGTTTGCCAATGACCATCTGGATGATCCAGAAGAGGAATGGGAGAAGGTCATGTGGTCTGATGAGACAAAAATAGAGCTTTTTGGTCTAAACTCCACTCGCCGTGTTTGGAGGAAGAAGAAGGATGAGTACAACCCCAAGAACACCATCCCAACCGTGAAGCATGGAGGTGGAAACATAATTCTTTGGGGATGCTTTTCTGCAAAGGGGACAGGACGACTGCACCGTATTGAGGGGAGGGTGGATGGGGCCATGTATCGCAAGATCTTGGCCAACACCCTCCTTCCCTCAGTAAGAGCATTGAAGATGGGTTGTAGTTGGGTCTTCCAGCATGACAACGACCCGAAACACACAGCCAGGGCAACTAGGGAGTGGCTCCGTAAGAAGCATCTCAAGGTCCTGGAGTGGCCTAGCCAGTCTCCAGACCTGAACCCAATAGAAAATCTTTGGAGGGAGCTGAAAGTCCGTATTTCCCAGCGACAGCCCCGAAACTTGAAGGCTCTGGAGGAGTGGGCCAAAATCCCTGCTGCAGTGTGTGCAAACCTGGTCAAGAACTACAGGAAACTTATGATCTCTGTAATTGCAAACAAAGGTTTCTGTACCAAATATTAAGTTCTGCTTTTCTGATGTACTAAATACTTATGCCATGCAATATAATGCAAATGAATTACTTAAAAATCATACAATGTGATTTTCCGGATTTTTGTTTTAGGAGGCTGAAGAAAGTTGCCTTGTCACCTTAAACCCTCACAAACTTTTACAGATGCACAGTTGAGAGCATCCTGTCAGAATGTATCACTACCTGGTACGGCAACTGCACCGCCCACAACCACAAGGCTCTCCAGAGAGTGGTGCGGTTCTGCACAACGCAATCCTTTGGGCAAACTACGAAAGACTGAATAACAACTTCTATCTCAAGTCCATCAGACTGTTCAACAGCCATCACTAACACAGAGAGGCTACTGCCTACATACAGACTTGAAATCATTGGCCACTTTAATAAATTGATCACTAGTCACTTTAATAATGCCACTTTAATAATGTTTACATATCTTCCATTACTCATCTCAAATGTATACTACCGTTCACACGTTTGGGGTCACTTAGAAATGTCCTTGTTTTTGAAAGAAAACGTCACTTTTTTCCATTAAAATAACATAAAATTGATCAGAAATACACTGTAGACATTGTTAATGTTGTAAATGACTATTGTAGCTGGAAACGGCAGATTTGTTATGGAATATCTACATAGGCGTACAGAGGCCCATTATCAGCAACCATCACTCCTGTGTTCCAATGGCACGTTGTGTTAGCTAATCCAAGTTCATAATTTTAAAAGGTTAATTAGAAAACCTTTTGCAATTACGTTAGTACAGCTGAAAACTGTTGTCCTGATTAAAGAAGCAATAATACCGACATTCTTTAGAGTAGTTGAGTGTCTGGAGCTTCAGCATTTTGTGGGTTCGATTACAGGTTCAAAATGACTAGAAACAAAGAACTATCTTCTGAAACTCGTTAGCCTTAATTTCTCAGAATAAGAATAGACTATTTCATGCGAGAAATTGCAGAGAAACTGAAGATCTCATACAACGCTGTGTACTACTGGCTCTAACCAGAATAGAAAGAGGAGTGTGAGGCCCCGGTGCACAACTGAGCAAGAGGACAAGTACATTAGAGTGTCTAGTTTGAGAAACAGATGCCTCACAAGTCCTCAAGTGGCAGCTTCATTAAATAGTACCTGCAAACACCCGTCTCAATGTCAACAGTGAAGAGGCGACTCTGGGATGCTGGCCTTCTAGGCCGAGTTGCAAAGAAAAAGCCAAATCTCAGACTGGCCAATAAAAAGATTAAGAGGGACAAAAAAACACAGACACTGGACAGAGGAACTCTGCCTAGAAGGCCAGCACCCCGGGGTCGCCTGTTGACTTTGAGACTGGTATTTTGCGGGTACTATTTAATGAATCTTCCAGTTGAGGACTTGTGAGCTCTGTTACCTTCAAGCAGGTTTCGGTTTTGCTAGAGTGTTGTTTTTTCAGATTTTTGTTTTAAATCTATCAAAAAACATTAACTTACCTTAACCATTCGGAGATAATGCCCAACTTAACCCTATTCTTAAAATTCTGAATTGATGCCTAAACATAACCTTAAACACTTACTACTTTGAAATTTGATACTTAAGAAGCATGGAAGGACGTCTAATTCTGACATAACTGTGAGAACTAGTTGCATAATATATGGGCACCATTCATTGGCTAGAACAAAAGCTAGTGGTGGTAGCAGAGGAGGAAAAAAAGGGAAGATTGAAAGAAATCCAGTCAACATGAATTGTTCTTCTGTTTTAGTGACTTTCAGGAGAGGAAGAGAGAGGGCTTGGCTTTCATGGCCATTGTTTGAGTCCTAATGGCACACTTTTCCCTATAAAGTGCATTACTTTTGACCAAAGCATTATATAGGGAATAGGGTGCCATTTGAGACACAGACATTGGATTAATAATTTATATCAGGACAGCTTTGTCTCTCACCTCCTTGGAAACTGAACAGAAACTAAATTAGAGAAACAGCCAGGCCAACAACAAGCTGTGGTGGAAGAAAAGCCAATTAATTCTTCCTGAGACATGTGAATGAAGTGTTCCCTACGCTTTTAGACCCTCCTGTCTGCTCCAGCTACTGATATCTGACACTCTGATATCTAAAACATACACATGCGCACACACCCAGGAGATATGTAGCCTATGACAAACGGAATGACTCATCGTTCATAGTGAAATGGTATGGATGAGAGAACAACAGCAGCGATGAGATGCCAAATACTCTCTCTCTCTCTCTCTCTCCCTGTCGCTCTCTTTCTCTTTCTCTCTCTGTCTTGGAATGCCTCTCTCTCAACAGACCAATGAGATTAGTTAGCGCTAGTCCCATCTGTTGCATTTTTGTCTCATTTGTTTACTCATTGGTTGACATCAGAGCCGCCAACCAAGGGGAGCTGTGTGTAATCAGGCTGGTCCGGGTTGAGTCTCTCTCTCTCCCCCTCTCATCTCTCTATTCCCCTATCTTTTTATTCCTCATTCTCTCTTACTCTGTCTCTCTTTTCTCTCTCGCTCTCTGAAGAGTGTTCAGATCAATGGAGCATTACAGATTACCCAGAGCCATTCAGTGAGTAAAGTGACACTGATGAAGCACACACGCTCTGATACTGTGGATCTACAAAGTGTTACGGGATTATCACACTCCACAAGTGTGACTAATCCCCCCTGTTATTTCAGCAAGCATTTTCATTGGACAATTGACCTAATCATGTGACTTGAATATTGTGTATTTCAGTCCTCATGTGTTGTGTTCTATGTGGCTGCCCACAAGAAGTGAATGAGGTATGGAGGCCTGGTGAAGCCGGGTATGCTGAGAGCATATGGCTACGTTTGGTGAATGCACATGGAAAATGAATTTTGAGCTTTAATTGATAACGGGACTAAATGGAGGGGGGGGGGGGGGGTTCTACTACATACTGTTTAACCCACTTCATATGGGTATACTGTGTTCTAGTCAAGGCCATCCTATTCAACTATGTGTGTGTGTGTGTGTGTGTGTGTGTGTGTGTGTGTGTGTGTGTGTGTGTGTGTGTGTGTGTGTGTGTGTGTGTACACAGTACCAGTCAAAAGTTCGGATACCTACTCATTCAAGGGGTTTTCTTTATTTTTAGTATTTTCTATGTTGTAGAATAATAGTGAAGACATCAAATCTATGAAATAACACATGCAATCATGTAGTAACCAAAAAAGTGTTAAACAAACAGCCACCCTTTGCCTTGATGACAGCTTTGCACAATCTTTGAATTCTCTCAACCAGCTTCACCTGGAATGCTTTTCCAACAGTCTGAAGGAGTTCCCAAATATGCTGAGCACTTGGCTGCTTTTCCTTCACTCTGAGGTCCAACTCATCCCAAACCATCTCAATTGGGTTGAGGTCGGATGCTTGTGGAGGCCAGGTCATACAGCACTCCATCACTCTCCTTCTTGGTCAAATAGCCCTTACATAGCCTGGAGGTGTGTTGATTCATTGTTCTGTTGAAAAACAAATGATAGTCCCACTAAGCGTAAACCAGATGGATGGTGTATCACTGTAGAATGCTGTGGTAACCATGCTGGTTAAGTGTGCCTTGAATTCTAAATGAATCACTGACAGTTTCACCAGCAAAGCACCATCACACCTCCTCCTCCATGCTTTACGGTGGGAACTACACATGCGAAGATCATCCGTTCACCGACAATACATCTCACAAGTAAAATCTCAAATTTGGACTGATCAGTCCATGGGACAGATTTCCACCGGTCGTGTTTCTTGGACTAGCAAGTTTCTTATTATTATTGGTGACCTTTAGCAGTGCTTTCTTTGTAGCAATTCGACCATGAAGGACTCCACGCAGTCCCCTCTGAACAGTTGATGTTGAGATGTGTCTGTTACTTAAACTCTGTGAAGCACTTATTTGGACTGCAATCTGAGGTGGGGTTAACTCTAATTAATTTATCCTTTGCAGCAGCGGTAACTCTGGGTCTTCCTGTGGCAGTCCTCATGACAGCCAGTTTCATCATAATGCTTAATGGTTTTTGCAACTGCACTTAAACTTTCAAAGTTCTTAATGTTCCGTATTGACTGACCTTCTGTCTTTAAGTAATGATGAACTGTTTGTCTTTGCAGGTTGGAGCTATTCTTGCCATAATACGGACTTTGTCTTTTACCAAACAGGGCTATCTTCTGTATAGCACCCCTACCTTGTCACAACTGATAGGCTCAAACACATTAATTAAGAAGGAAAGAAATTCCACAAATGAACTTTTAATTGAAATGCATTCCAGGTGACTACTTCAAGAAGCTGGTTGATAGAATGCCAAGAGCTTGCAAAGCTGTCAAGGCAAAGGGTTGCCACTTTGAAGAATCTAAAATGTTAAATATATTTTGATTTATTTAACACATTTTGGGGGGTTATGACATGATTTCTTAGTTTTGATGTCTCCACTATTATTCTACAATGTAGAAAGATGTACAAATGAAGAGAAACCCTTGAATGAGTAGGTGTGTCCAAACTTGATTGGTACTGCATATATTATGCTATTCTACAGATATGCTCAATGTTATATATATATATACACAAACACACTGGACTCTGACATTGCTCATCCTAATATTAGATTCTGTATTTCTTCATTTCATTCTTGTGCTTTTAGATTTGTGTGTATTGTTAGATATTACTGCACTGTTAGAGCTAGGAAGACAAGCATTTCGCTACAGCTTCAATAACTTGTGCTAAATATGTGTTTGCAACCAAATTTGATAAGGAGTTTTAAGAGAGTCATGCCAAGGATCCTTTTGTTATTTGCTTGAAATTTTTAAGACCCTTTTTTTTGCTTTACTGCTGTTAGCCCATACAAACACATTTGACTTGAGACTTGACTTGGTATAAAATAGCTTTGACTTGGAGCCTCAAAACTCTGGACTTTGACTGACTTAAAATGATCTGACCTGGTTATGTCACTCATTTTGTGGCACAGTCTACATGGATTAATCTACATGTAGCCGCATCATCGCTCTTGCAAAAAAAATGCAACAGATTGGCTAGTGAAACGTGCACTCGGAACTCTAATTGGACCAGCAGTCTCAATCAACACAGATGTCGGGGGAGCGGAGGGGGTGAACAAGGTCAAATCATAATGTCAATGATCTACAGGTCAGACCTGTTGGATGACCGTTCAAAGATTATTTTCCCAGTTGGAGCAAATTTTTTTCCCCCAGTTGTCTTGAACTCACTGAAGTCGGAGATTTCCGAGTTTGCAGTTGTTTTGAATGTGTCAGAAATCATGCTGGATTGACAGCATGGCCAATGTATTGAAACTGTTCTGGCCCGTGGTGCTGCATGTTTATTATTTATATCTTGTTAAAGGGACCGTTATACCCAGACTTGGACCACCCACTACACTGAATATCAGGCTAGTGATTGATTGCTTTGCAACACTTGCAGTTAGCAACTGATTCCTTCCAAACCTACTCATTGTTGAGTTTGCGATTTCAACTTGTGTAATGTTTACGATACATCGGCCTTCAATACATTTTTCATTTTACAGCAACAATGTCTACAATGTTTATAGTGCACCAGACCATTTGCAAGACTCGTGAGGTAGCAATTTTTTATTTAATTAAATTTATGATTTTCTTTGCTCATATTTCCCAGGTTATGTCAGAGTGCCATGTGTCCAGTTCCTGTCATTTTTGTTGTGCATAATAGGAGCCGGTGCTTTAGGCTACATGGCCTGCGCTCCATGCTTTGCAGTCAGAACATTGAATGAGAGAACATTTTTGTTTCATGTATGCATGGTGTTGGAATATCATTGTCTGGTTTTTAAGACTAGTGTACAAATATAACAATGGATGTAGACATTACCTTTTACATTGTGGAACCAGTTTATTGGTTGTAATTGCCTATTGGGTAATTGTATGGTCCTGTAGGCCAAGGGCGTATTATTAAGGCCTACCTGTTATAGCTCCTTTTTAGACAGATTAATTTTTGTTTCTCAGATACAGAGGCTATTTATTTCTGGCATATGTTTGGTAAATCTACTAGTATAATGTATGCCGCTTTCAACGTTGGCTCACCAAGACCTGTAAATAAATCTACGCTCTGAGCACATCAACCTGCCTTGCCTTCTGCTGATTTCATGCCCTTGACTGCTACTAGATACATATTTAACAATTACATAGGCTAATATAAATGCTGCAGAAAAAAATAATGAAAGAGCTGTCCTCTAGCCTCGAAAAATAGACAAAGATTTCTAGTTGAACAAGTTGTTGCATGTATAGATTAATTTTTTACTTGAGGCAAGACGGAGCTGACAGACATCTAGCTACTAAGCAACTTTGCAGTATTTCTTTGTGTGTTATTTCTTACATTATTAGCCCAGAACTTTTGTTTGTGTTACATACAGCCAGAAATAACTTTTGGATATCAGTGGCGGTATCTCACCAGCATTCTGACCAGAAATACAACTTTCAAATTTGATCCTTTGCTCGTATCTCCCCCAAGGCATGCGAACTTATCCCAGAGGCTGCTCCAAGACGCCAGAGGGGAAAATATATTCGGAGTGGACTTCTAGTCCGACTCAGGAGGCATGCACACCATCCACCACTTCCGAGTATATTACTAACTAATGTTCAGTCTCTGGACAATAAAGTAGACAAGCTCAGGGCGAGGATCTCCTTCCAGAAAGACATCAGGGACTGTAGTGTACTGTTTCACGGAATCATGACTCTCTCCGGATATATGCTGTCGCCATCCATACAGCCAGCTGGGTTCTCAGAACATCGCGCAGGCAAGCATAAAGAACTCTTTGGGAAGAAGAAAGGCGGAGTTGTATGTTTTATGACTAACTACTCATGGTGTGATTGTGATAAGAAGACATATTCCTATGATAGATCGGTAAAAGATAATACAAAGAGAAACATCAATTTTTTTTTTAATTACCATCTTTGAAATGCAACAGAAAGGCCATAATGCATTATTCCAGCCCAGGCAAAATTGAGATTTTGGCCACTAGATGGAAGCATTGTTTGTGCAAAGTTTTAGACGGATCCAATGAACCATTGTATTTCTATTGTATGTTGTATAAAGACTACCCAAATGTGCCTAATTGGTTTATTAATACATTTTCAAGGGGGGGGGGGGGGGGGGGCACACTGATCACATAGAGGTTAATTAATTAAAACCACTTAAGGATCTACAGGATCGGTGTCCCTATACCAGAATGGTTGTTGCTAATGTGCGCTAATGTGAGTTGAATGACATAAGTAACAGCAAACCTTCCATGATATAGACAAGGCTTATATGGGCAGAAAGCTTAAGTTCTTGTTAATCTAACTGCACTGTCCAATTTACAGTAGCTAGTACAATGAAAATATACCTTGATATTGTTTGAGGAGAGAGCACAACAACAACAAAAATGTAATCACTGCAACTGGTTTGATACGTAAATTAATCACTGAAGGTAAATAATGTACTTATGTACTACATTCAGTAATTTTGCTCTGATTTGTCATCCTGGGGGTCCCAGAGATAAATGTAACGTAGTTTTGTTTGATAAAATCCCCTTTTATATTCAAATGTAGGAACTGGGTTCTACAATTTGAACCCCTGCTGTCTCACACACCACTGCAGTATATCTATATAGATAGATGAGATTTTAAATATGTTTGTCACAGAGTATAGACAGCTAACAAAAAAATTACATCTATTTGGGAAAAGTATAAATCGACAAGGGGGATTCTGTTTATGATATATTTCTTTGATAGTATACAGAGTATTTTTATCAATTCAAAGCTTTTATGGTTCATATGACAGCTAAATCTCCATAGGTTTATTAGCTTTAACCACTTTCTTACACTTCCTATATATATATATTCCTCAGTCTCCTCCTCATCTTATTCTGTGTTGTTTGAAAGGGCTTGATACTTGTTGTGAACTTGCATTATGAAGATTTTGTTGACGGTTTGGTCCTTCAGCATGCCAACATCAAATCTTGTTGTTCCTTTTGTATGGTGGTCCTGAACGTTTCAGCTTTAGTTTGATGTTGGCAGTCACAAGATGGTGGTCACTAGCGACATCTGCCCCCCTTCGCACCTTTGACGTCCCTCAGCGAACTTCTCCACTTGCCGTTGATCATCAGGTGGTCAATCTGGTTCTTGTGTCTTTCATTAGGAGAGTACCATGTCAGCTTGTGGATATTTTTGTGGGGGAAACAGGCTGCCAGAGACTAACGCAAAGGACCAATTTTAAAACAGTTATTTATAAGGCATGTTTTTTTGTTCAACCATTCAGCATATTCTGAAGTAATATCAACAATACACATTATCATTTCAATTTTTGGTATCAATTTCCTTCAGTTTCATCTTTAACCCCTAAGGTTGATTTCCGCGTCCCCGCAGAAATCGAATTAGCATAATAAAAACATCCCCATGAAAGTTTGTCAGTTGCAGCTTTTGCATTTGATGCGTCTCAATCCACCGCATCCGCCCATATCACACTTCTGCATCTGCGGTGAAAGTTGACAGAGCTAGAGCGGGGTTTGTCAGACCATGAGACATCCCAAAAATCGGTCTTCTCACAAAATGTTCTGTAGCATTGGAACACTTTGGCCTAAAAACCACTATAACCCCTCTATGGAAAGATGAGACTCTCACGAACACGATGGCGTGCTTCGTAAATTGGTACAGCCAATCTGTCAACTTCTGTCTGTAGCAGCCAAACAGTTTGGCCTGCACACTAATATGACTCCTCTGTAGAAAGGCGAGACTCTCACGAACACAGACGCCCACAGGCATCACAAACTAGTCGAAGGTCCCCCGGTACCAGTTGAAAAAAATGAATGGAGATGGTTTAGTGCCAAAAATACGAGTTTATTAACATGTAAAAAAGAACACACTTCAGAACAAACTTCCTTTAGATATCTGTTGTTCCGTATTGTGAATCTGTTATTCAATGTGTTCGTATGGGATAATAGCACTGAGGCCAAATACATTTTCTCTTCAAGTAATTAAAAAACAAACGTGTTTTTGATACTTCAAGGGGTCGTAAAATTAAAAATCAAATAGCAAAAAGATCCTTGGTATGACCTTTAAAAAAAATCCATGTAGCTTAGTAGAACTTGGAGGAAACTATGCAAAGCCCACATGTAAAGTGATTCCAGTCAACCTCTTGCATAAGAAACGTCAACATTCATTACATAAAGTAAATTAGGAACAGCTCAGTTTAGAAGGTACTGTCAGTGGATCTGGAGTTCAATTGTTTCCTTACTAGAGAAAAAAAACGCGTCCCGAAAGTCAAAAAGAACAGTTTAAAAAAAACGGAGAACAGAAACGTATTGCTGAAGGATTCGCGAAAGATCCGCTTTGACATTGAAAGGCGATTTCCGAATGAGCCGACATTTGCAGCATTTACTGTGAATGCAGTCTCCGCGAACGTGGGAACACTGCCTTTAAAATGAATTTGAGCTATAACAATACAGATTGAATTGAGCCCTTACATTGGACAATGTATTTTTCTTGTTTCTGTAACACAATGAGTTCTTCTGACCAATTTGCCTACAGTGAATAACACATCCTCTCCCTCCCCTATTCAGTGTGAGAGAACAATATCACAGGCAATTGAATGAACATCTGCAGAGTCGCATGGTGATAATTACTGGGAAGCATGATTAGTTTCCAACGGAGATATTAATCGACTGTCAGTAATGAAACAATTATCACACAAAATGACCCATACTGGTAGTCTAACTTAAAAGCTGGGCTATCAAAAGAGGATGATAACTTTGTGATTTCTCAATTTACTTTCAACTTGTACAAGACTTGTTGAGGCCTTGTGCATTTTTCCATACATTCTTCTTGTCAGTCATTTTGGTTATAAACACATTTTGAATAAACAAAATTACTGACTTTTCACAGATAGCTTAAGTATATTTACAAGAGACAAGGTTGGAGTGTAAGATCTGAAGCCATTCTTGTGATTATTGTGACTTTGTCATTGTAATTGTTTGTAAGCTTGTGTAGTTAAAAATTAATTTATGATCGTATGCTATCCATTTGTTGCTTGTATGCTGTTCTTTGTATGCCATTTTAATATTTGATATTAACCAATGATATTAGGCCACTCTTGGCCATGATTACAGACACCTGTGTCTTTTGACACTATATAAATGAGTCATCCCGCAGCGTTTGTGATTATACCCTGATGAAGACAGCTTGGCTGTCAAAACGTTGGTAATTACATCTGAGCTCCTAGAGTGTGCGGCTCTCTTTTATTTTGGAGTGTAAAATCCAACACATTTAAAATGTAATTAATTTACATGCCAAATGGACAAATAAATAGCACAGTCAGTATCAGTTATTTGATGTCCAGAATCGTATACAATACTGTAATTGCATCCCTGGATATGAACACAAAAGAAACTAGGCTACCGGAGAACCAACCCTCCAGACCCTTTACACAATTTAGTTCCAAAAGACTCTTATTGATTCAAACTAAACTAGCTCTGTCTATGAGAGCAATATTTAATGCAGTACTACAGAGGCACCGGTGTGTGTAGACAAGTATACATTCTCACCATAGATTTATGTACAGTATACATTTCCAAAGAACACTATATGATACTATCTTTAAAACATGATGTAGGAAATCTACAGAAATACTCCTCAGAGGGTTTTGTATTCTCAAGAAGCATTATAAAGTAAAAGGGATATTGATGGATCTTTTACTGCCATTTAAATCAAGCCTGCTATGTTTTTATTACTGTTGTCCCTCTCCAGGATAAATAGAGCTATAAAAAGCAGCGAGTGACGGGTAGTCTGGGCCAGCCTGACATTTTAGGGAGTCCTGTTAGAGTAGTAAAGCTGCCCATATGATATATGCAGCGCTCTGAGGATGCTGAGGACACCAAGAGGAATGCTCAGAGAGAATTAAGAGAGAGGAAGAAAGGGAAGTGGGGGAAAGAGAGGGAGAAAGATGGCTGGGGGGGAAGGGAGGGAGATTAAAAGAGAGAGGGGTAATTGATAAGAATAAGACAGAGAACATTACAAAGAGAGAGAGGAGACAGAAAGAGAGAGCACTAGAAAGAGAGTAAGCAGCTGTCGTGTCTTTACTATCATTAAATTGAAGACTTAGTTTTTAATCAAAGATTCCTGTAATTAGTATTACGTGATTAAACTGAATAATCACGTAACTGTAATTAACTAGGAAGTCGGGGCACCAAGGAAAGTATTCAGATTACAAAGTTATAATTTCCCAATATAACCTTTCAGATATTTTCATATCTGATCAATTAATGATTTATTTTACCTCACGTTAGTCTCCTTCCAAACGTCGTAAATTGTTGGTTAGCTGCACGAACCCAGTCTTCACTATGAGTCATCCATACATCAATTGTCTTAAATAATTAATTTATTACTAACTAAGTAATTCACATAAATGCATAAACAAACAAATATGGTAAATGTGGTTACATGAAATGATAGGAGAATATGCACTAGTGGGCTGAACCGGCATGGTGGCTTGCCACAATTAAAATGCTAATCCTTTACACATGAACTCTCACTCATTCGGGTACAATTGCAATCAATATATATATTTATGCTCAGTGTGTCGTCTTGATCGCTAGTGAAAAGTCATTCTTTTGTAGAATTGTCCGTTTCTCTCTCTGTCTTGGTTAAAGGGGATAGTTCAAAGTGACATTTCTTATAGAATGGATGTTTCGGCGGTTGTCGTTCTTCGCGTTCGATGATACCAAATTCCTAGCTGCAGACTAGTAATTAATATCAAAGACTTGTTCTCATTCTGTCGGTATCGATAGTCTAAGAGTTTAACCACGTGGTATGGTTAAAAGATTCAGCAATGGTCTGCAACCTTTGTCCCCCTGCTAATGGAGAAAAACATGGTCTGGTGATAATTTCTCAAAGTTGGGTTTTATTCGGAATGGCAGAAAAGGGCTGTCCCAGGATGTCTGACCCTAACTGGGCTCAGGGGCGGTCCCCTGATTTAGTTCAAATCCAATTCCTTTTTTGAGTTTTCCTTCATTAAACAGTCCAAAATCACATTGTAAAATTGTGTAAACAGTATCATACTCACTCATTCATCTTATACAACAATTAGATGTAAACCCTTTATCTGGGGCTATTATATAAACAATGTTATGGTAATGTGGCCACACAGTCTTCCATGAGCTTCCCAAGTTGTGACAAACGGACCAGTTCGTAGCTGGATTCTTCACCGATCTTTTACACTTTCTCCAGAACATGAAATTTGTTCGTACCTCAAGTTCTGTGAGGAGGAAGGATTTCCTTTGTCTCCATGAAAGACTACTCTCTATAATGAGAGACTACTCTCCATGAGGTCTTCTCAGGAATTTACGACCTCTGACCACAGCAGCCTAGTTGAAGGAGGCAAGGGGGGTGGCAGGGAGAGGGGATGGGGTTGATATACTCAAAGAGGCCAACGTCATGACACAGCACAGACAGACAGCTAGCTAGCTGTGATTTCATAGACCCGGTTCAGGCTGAGGTCTGTAGAAGACTTGTCCCGAGGCCAGCCTGCGTTTTAGCTCCTTCCACAGCATCTCCCTCTCCCTCTGGGAACCCTTCATGAAGCCCCTGTTCTCCTGGGCACGACGGGATAAGTACGGTATCACCTCATTCACCGGCCCGTATGGAACATATTTATAGACCGGGAAACCTGCCTGGCCTGGAGGAGAGAGAGACAGAGGGGAAGAGAATGACATTTATTGGGGCAGCTTTTCAGTACATACCCAAAAAATATTATACTTGGCTAGTGTAATGGAATTAGTGAGTTGGGAATTTATTCAACTAATCGTGCACATCAATTTTAGACCACACAAAGTTGAACCAGAAGTATCTTCGCTAGGATGGAGCAAAAGCCTTCACATCCTGTGGCTCCCCAGCACTTCAGTTGATCATCCCTGATTTAGTTCAATACAATGTCTTTGATTGACAAACTAGTGCTGTGAGCCAACACCTGTCATGGCCAATTTGTCAATAAAGTGTCAGTGCAAGTCCCAGAACTCCATATGTGCACAATGCAGGGTCATGAGGTTCCATGTGTCAACACAAATAACTGACTGCTATTGGGAAATACCAATACAAATCCTATGGAATCTAAACAGGGCCAATATGCCATCAAATCAGCAGTGCTATGTGAGGTCAGAGAGCTCTGTCTGTCCCTGCATCCCAATAATCTGTCCTGTAGGCATGGGAAGTGCAAACTTGGACTATTGGGAAGCTAACCAATCAATCAATTAACCAATCAGTCAGTCAGTCTCACCCAATGGGAAGCTGATTTGGTCGCACATGCCCAGCAGCTGTCCAAAGTACACCTTGTTCTCCGTGGGAGTCAGGCCCAACTCATTCATCCTGTGTCAACAAGAGGAAAAGGAAAATTATAATAGTTATATTTGTATGGTATATGATAGTGATGAAGACACAGTCTATGAATCTAAGAGATGAGGTACCCGGGCATAGAGACTTCCTTTGGACACATTTCGTTACTGTATGTGCAAACAGCTCTAGCTGCACTGATGGTGAAAGGGACACGTTAGCTTTCCACACACAGTTGGAGTCATTAAAAATCGTTTTTCAACCACTCCACACATTTCTTGTTAACAAGCTATAGTTTTGGCAAGTTGGTTAGGATATCTACTTTGTGCATAACACAAGTAATTTTTCCTACAATTGTTTACAGATTATTTCATTGTATCACAATTCCAGTGGGTCAGAAGTTGACGTACACTAAGTTGACTGTGCCTTTAAACTGCTTGGAAAATTCCATAAAATTATGTCATGGCTTTAGAAGCTTCTGATAAGCTAATTGATATCATTTGAGTCAATTGGAGGTGTACCTGTGGATGTATTTGTGAAAGGCCTACCTACAAACCCAGTGCCTCTTTGCTTGCCATGATGGGAAAATAAAAATAAATCAGCCAAGACCTCAGAGTTTTTTTTGTAGACCTCCACAAGTCTGGTTCATCCTTGGGAGCAATTTCCAAACGCCTGAAGGTACCACGTTCATCTGTACAAACAATAGTACGCAAGTATAAACACCATGGGACTGCGCAGCTGTCATATCGCTCAGGAAGAAGACGCGTTCTGTCTCCTAGAGATGAACATACTTTGGTGCGAAAAGTGCAATCCCAGAACAACAGCAAAGGACATTGTGAAGATGCTGGAGGAAACAGGTACAAAAGTATCTATATCCACAGTAAAATAAGTTCTATGAAGGCCGCTCAGCAAGAAAGAAGCCACTGCTCCAAATCCGCCATAAAAAAGCCAGACTACGGTTTGCAACTGCACATGGGTACAAAGACGTTTTGGAGAAATGTCCTCTGGTCTGATGAAAGAAAATGTTGGCCATAATGACCATCGCTATGTTTGGAGGAAAAAGGAGGAGCCTTGAGTGTACATAAACTTCTGACCCACTGGGTATGTGATGAAAGAAATAAAAGCTGAAATAAATCTCTCTCTCAACTATTATTCTGACATTTCACATTCTTAAAATAAAGTGCTGATCCTAACTGACCTAAAACAGGGAATCTTTTCTAGGATTAAATGTCAGGAATTCTGAAAAACTGAGTCTAAATGTATTTGGCTAAGGTGTATGTAAACTTCCGACTTCAACTGTACAGTCATGGCCAAAAGTTTTGAGAATGACACAAATATTAATTTCCACAAAGTTTGCTGCTTCTGTGTCTTTAGATATTTTTGTCAGATGTTACTATGGAATACTCAAGTATAATTACAAGCATTTCATAAGTGTCAAAGGCTTTTATTGACAATTACATGAAGTTGATGCAAAGAGTCAATATTTGCAGTGTTGACCCTTCTTTTCCAAGACCTCTGCAATCCGCCCTGGCATGCTATCAATTAACTTCTGAGCCACATCCTGACTGATGGCAGCCCATTCTTGCATAATCAATGCTTGGAGTTTGTCAGAATTTGTGGGTTTTTGTTTGTCCACCCGCCTCTTGAGGATTGACCACAAATTCTCAATGGGATTAAGTTCTGGGGAGTGTCCTGGCCATGGACCCAAAATATCGATGATTTGTTCCCACTTAGTTATCACTTTTGCCTTATGGTAAGGTGCTCCATCATGCTGGAAAAGGCATTGTTCGTCACAAAACTGTTCCTGGATGGTTGGGAGAAGTTGCTCTCGGGGGATGTGTTGGTACCATTCTTTATTCATGGCTGTGTTCTTAGGCAAAATTGTGAGTGAGCACACTCCCTTGACTGAGAAGCAACCCCAAGCATGAATGGTCTCTGGATGCTTCACTGTTGGCATGACACAGGACTGATGGTAGCGCTCACCTTGTCTTCTCCGGACAAGCTTTTTTCCAGATGCCCCAAACAATCGGAAAGGGGATTCATCAGAGAAAATTACTTTACCCCAGTCCTCAGCAGTCCAATCCCTGTATCTTTTGCAGAATATCAGTCTGTCCCTGATGTTTTTCCTGGAGAGAAGTGGCTTCTTTGCTACCCTTCTTGACACCAAGCCATCCTCCAAAAGTCTTTGCCTCACTGTGCGTGCAGATGCACTCACACCTGCCTGCAGCCATTTCTGAGCAAGCTCTGTACTGGTGGTGCCCCGATCCCGCAACTGAATCAACTTTAGGAGACAGTCCTGGAGCTTGCTGGACTTTCTTGGGCGGCCTGAAGCCTTCTTCACAACAATTGAACCGCTCTCCTTGAAGTTTTTGATGATCCGATAAATGGTTGATTTAGGTGCAATTTTACTGGCAGCAATGTCCTTGCCTGTGAAGACCTTTTGTACAAAGCAAATATGACGGCACGTGTTTCCTTGCAGGTAACCATGATTGACAGAGGAAGAACAATGATTCCAAGCACCACCCTCCTTTTGAAGTTTCCAGTCTGTTATTCAAACTCAATCAGCATTGTAGCGGTATTTATTTGAGAGGGGTAAAGAAAGATTTTGTTCGGTCGCCAGGCAGGTATTAACCATGCCGAAAGTAAAAGAGTAGAATAGAGAGAGTACCACTACCAGACCCACACACATCAGCAGAATAGACTGCCTAGAGTGTAGCCTGTTTACCAGATAGCCAGTGGAGAGAAAAGAGAATACACACCATATAAAACCAACATCACAGCACAGGGGTAACCCCAACAAGAATCCCTCATACAATAATACTAATACTAATAATGGCAGAGCAATTTAAAAGCAACTTCATACAAGAACGAACCCAGTCATCAACAGAGGATTTGCAATAATCTGTATTATCTTCCAGTGGATGAGTGCAGAGGGTATGAATGTGGCGGGTGTTCATAGACACAACAAAGGCCTTAAAAATGTCCGCAATCTTCTCGGCCACATGCCATTAGTACACCTCAGCTCAATACAGTTCACATAACAATACACAACTTGCAAGCAACCTCCCTTTTAACTAAAATGTCCATCCAAATACTTCTGGCTGGGCAATAATAGTCCAGCTCTAATGAACTTCAATGGGAAGTAACGCACTGGAATGATAGAGGGAAGAGAAACTGTCTGACTGTCCGATGGTTTGTTGGTTTGTATGTCAAAGCTTCGCAACAATGTTGCTACTAATCCATGCGATCCATAACGGGCGCGGTCCCAAACGAAAATAACCACAACCTAAAGCAATCACACCGATGATTGAGTTAAATACTTGATAAACTACACACGCTGAAAACAAACAAAACTTCTGCAGCCCAGCAGACACAATCAAACTGTCCCGCCACCCAAGAGCCCCCCCCCTCCCAAAGTGATCTCCAGCCTTGTTCTCGTCAACACTCACACCTGTGATAATGAGAGAATCACTGACATGATGTCAGCTGGTCCTTTTGTGGCAGGGCTGAAATGCAGTGGAAGATTTTGAGATTCAGTTCTTTGCATGGCAAAGAGGGACTTTGCAATTAATTGCAATTCATCTGATCACTCTTCATAACATTCTGGAGTATATGCAAATTGCCATCATACAAACTGAGGCAGCAGACTTTGTGAAAATTAATATTTGTGTCATTCTCAAAACTTTTGGCCATGAATGTACATAGTATATGCTTTAAACATGAGAAAAACTCTATAGAAATGCAATAACTACGTGTGTTAGAGTTTGAGCAGGAAAACTTGGCAGAGAGCCATCCTCAGTGTGTCTGTGTCAAGCTAAGGCCATGCAGTGCAGTAATGAGACTTGCCTCCTGAGGGTGTGCTTCACTGTGTCCTCATTGTGAGAAGCAACCATGACATTGGCATTTCTGTTCAGTACAATCTCATCGAGGATGTAGTCTAGACACCTTACAGAGTACAGACATGACAGACATGTTAAGTAAACTACAGGTATCCTAGCGGTTAAGAGCGTTGGGACAGTAACTGGAAGGTTGTAGTTTGAATCACTGAGCCGACTAGGTGAAAAATTGGTCGATGTGCCCCTGAGCAAGGCACTTAACCCTAGATGCTCCTGTAAGTCGCTCTAGATAAGAGTGTCTGCTGAATGACTAAAATAAAAAAAATACAATCCAAAATGCTCTCTGTGTGAAATTATATTACACAGCTGTTACTGAAAAATTCCTCATAGTGCTCTACTTTTGGTCAAGTCAGAGAGTTTACTTTATAGGTCATTCAGCATTTTAACAGGTTCTTAAAAACAATTGCTATTCAATACGAATTGAAGAATGTTTTAAGAACAGTATTTATTTAAGCACAGTGAGTAACTAAATAAGCACATCCATCCCTTACTTGTGGTACATCATGTTAGTGGTCTCATAGTCAGGGTTGATGGGGTCCTCGTATCCGATCTCCTCCGCTCTGCTCCTCTCCTGGTACATATAAGCCCCACGCACCAGCTTGGCCCCAAAAAACCATCCCTCACGCCTAGACAACTCAACATCCATGGTCACGATATCATAGGCCTCCTACAATGGTAGAGAAAGCGAGAGGAAGGAAGTAAAGGAGGGATATTAGGGACACCGGTCATCTGTATAATAATGGCGTATAAGCTGTTTATAAGCAAACCTTCAAATGATGTGTTTCAGAGAGCTGCTGGTAAGACATGACTACATGTATGAGCATAGAAACTCAGTGACAGGGTCTCTAGTAGCCTCAGCTCCCAGGCTTCAACTTCCTTGTCGATGTGACAAACAAGACTTGGAAGGATGGCAACGTAATGGGTCCCTAACCTTGAGGTAGCACTGGTAGGTGTTGAAGATGACAGGTTTCCCTCTATTGTAGATCCTCTGCATCTCCACAGTCAGTGTGCTGATGGCGGGCTGGAAGTAGGTCTGCTCTGCATCCACCATCAGACGAACACTGTGCTCCTCTGCATGCTGCAACACAGACAGCCAGAACAGGTGAGTTCCACTTCATTCCACACATGAGCTCAGAGTTTTTCTCAATAAACCAAGGAAACTGAACTGGTAGCTAATTATGAGATGATAAGATGACCTGGTGTGATGTAACGTGACATAGCATAACATTGCTGAAGATAACATAAGCATGGTTTCATATTTACATTGGCAAGTACGTCCAGCCTCTGGAGCATCCTCTTCATCTGTTTCTCCTCCTCCTCTGTGAACTTATTGAGCAGGGGCTCCAGCTGACCAGTCTGGACAAACAAAGAAAGGAGAGCCTAAAATACCTTACCTGAGGCTCAATGAATCACACTGTCTGAGCTAACACTGGAGACAGCCCACACACACAGAGACCTGAGGGCCTTTACCTTCAACAGACTGGCTTTGTCTAAGCTAAGATAAGTAAGTATTAACACACGGCCTCAAGCCTTCTCACACCGCTGAGGTGTGTGGTTATTCCTTGGAATTGCACAGCTGTCATGTGTTAATGCTTACATAGGGAATGGCGTGCCAATTCAAACCATGTCAGGCCCAGTGAGTCACAAGAGGTGCAACTCTTTTCAAACATTCTTTCACCATTCTGGGATCAACTCTAAACTGAATGGTCAATCTTATCAACGTATTTACTCAAACAATTGACAGGGTTTGGAGGTGTTTACAGAACCACTTGAGTTTGAAACCAAGTGGTATCTTCTATCTTCTAGAGCACTTTCGTTGCCATTGCCGTGCCTTGCTTACCTCTAAATTTGGGACAACCAGCAGATCTGATATCTTTATTCTGTCGTCGATCAGGCTGTTCCAGTCCAGCCTGTCAATGGTTCTGAAGGGGCACAGAGAGAGACCGCTTTTAGTAAGTCAAATATAGTTGTTGTAAGGGGCTTTTTCAACAAAGTATGCAAGGGCAATTATTCTACTGCTTTATGGCACAATACAGTTTCTCGAACGAGAGGTATTATTTTTACCCTGATCCTTGTTTTTCTCCAGTGAACCAGCCATGGAAGTCACCTGTGGCCCCCAGCGTGGTCATAAACTCCTGTATGGACAAATAGGCATTTTTGACCGTATATATAGTACGACATTGTTATCTCAATGGATCAAACCTATACACAAGTCATTATAAACCCTAAAGAACAGCAACTGTGTTCTCAGCGTTGGGTAGGTTACTTTCTAAATATAATCCGTGACGGTTACTAGTTACCTTCCAAAAATTGTAATCAGAATCATAACTTTTGGATTACACAAACTCAGTAACACAATCTGTTTACGTTCAGTTACTTTTAGCTTGCTTTCCGCTTAAGAGGCATTAGAAGAAGACAAAAATGAATATGACCAATTGAATGACATTTATTGCAGACTAAATACATTTGAGAGTTTACATAGCTGGCCATAAATGGATGTTGCATTTTACTTTATGGGTTGGTTATGTAGGCCTCTTCTAAGCCACTGCTTTCTACTACAGATAATGATACAAGTAGGCCATGTATTTACATTAAAAAACAAAGTCTGTCAGATGTCCTGTCGTTCCAATTAATTAATAACCCTTTATCTTCAAGACTTGGAAATATAGATTAGTCAAAATGTTTTACCTGAACTTAACGCAAACACTAAGGACTTAATTGGACTAAGGACTTGTTGTCATGGAGGACTGGTCATTGCTTCAAGTTGAAAAATAAATGTTGCGCTCATGTAAAGGCATGCTTTGAGCACTACTGAAAAGTGCAATTCGCATGTGACAAATGAAAACCATATACTGCATTTGGTATTGCTTACATTTTTGTTGGTGACACTTATATATGCCGATAATTTGCAGCTGTTTGGGATAATTCTATCAAAAGTGTGCAAGTTTGAGCATGTGTCTGTTTTCTTTATCAGCATGAATTAGATTGAGCAATAAAAGCCCCACTTAAATTAAACTAGTTTTTGACAGTATTGAACACAATACCACAGGGAGTTTAGAAAGGAGAAACTCCCTCAAACTTTTATTCAATAGGCTGGGAACCGCACTAAAGCTGTTTCAAGAGCGCATTTTTCACTGACTATCCACTGGTCACAAAAACAGTGATTGATAAGCAGCTTAACCTTCTTAAATTCTACCATTATTGGGTTAAAATACACATATATATATATATATATATATATTGGTGAACTGCGAACCCCAACAACCACAATCTGTAAGGCGCACAGACACACACACACACGGTAACATACACACTATACACACATACACATGGATTTTGTGTTTTAGATATGTGATAGTAGAGTAGTGGCCTGAGGGCACACACTTAATGTGTTGTGAAATCTGTTGTGAAATATAATGGAATGTTTTAAATTATATACAATTGCCTTAAGTTTGCTAGACCCCAGGAAGAGTAGATGCTGCCTTGGCAGCAGCTAATGGGGATATGTAATAAATACAAATACAAATAGGTAAATGAGAGAGCAGTAGTGTGATTCACATCAATGTGCTATGTAGATATAAATAATAAGTGATATCCACCACTGCTGTTGTCCTTAACTCCAAGCGTTTATTCAAGTTGGATCTTTTGATGCCAACAGCAGTCACACCATTGGAAGACATAGCTTGGACTGTAGCCTACAAAACCTATTCCTATTTTCCTGCGATCCATAAAACACGTTTGGTGTGTCATCATAGTGTCACACCCTGATCTGTTTCACCTGTCCTTGTGCTTGTCTCCACCCCCTTCAAGTTGTCGACCATGTTCCCCATTATCCCTTGGATATTTTTACCTGTGTTTTCTGTCTGTCTGCACTAGTTCATCTTGTTTGCCAAGTCAACCAGTGTTTTTTTCTCTCAGCTCCTGTTTTTCCCCAGTCTCTCTTTTTCTTGTCCTCCTGGTTTTGACCCTTGCCTGTCTTGACTCTGAGCCTGCCTAACCACTCTGCCTGCCCCTGACCTCGAGCCTGCCTAACCACTCTGCCTGCCCCTGACCTCGAGCCTGCCTGCTGCCCTGTACCATTTTGGACTCAGCCCTGGCTATAAACTCTTTCCTGTCCCCGACCTGCCTTTTGTCTATCCCTTGGACTATAATAAATATCAGAGCTCAAACCATCTGCCTCCTGTGTCTGCATCTGGGTCTCGCCTTGTGTCATTATAAATAGTGGTCTCTGACTTGTAGCCAGACTCGCTCACGCCGGACAAATTTAAACTTGCGCCTTTTTTCAATTCTGATTTGAATGTCATTGTCAAGTACTCCCTCTCCGGCCTCTAGGTCATCAGGCTGCTGATAATCCCGCACACCTGTCACCATCGTCAAGCGCACCAGCGCCTCATGACACTTACCTGGACTCCATCCCCTCCTTGATTATCTTCCCCATATCTGTCACTCCCCGTGGTTCTTTCCTCAGGTGTTATTGACTCTGTTCTTGTGTCTCGGCGTACTGCCTTATGTTAGTGTTGTGTTCATGGTTTTGTTGTTTTATTAAAATGTTTCACCTGCACCTGCTTTCGACTCACCGCCCCATCATTACAGAATAACACCTCACCTAAGGGAAGCATCAGGGAGTGTTTTTTTGTGTGTTAGTGTAAATGACATTGGGTCCGGGAGCCGCTACAGGCTCTCATGCCTCAGCCAGATGGCCAGGCTCCCCTGCCTCAGCCGGTCTGACAGGTTCTCGCACCCCAGCAGTCTCGACAGGTTCCCGCGCTTCAGCAGGGGTAACCGGTCAGCTCCTGATCCCCGGGTTCGTCCCCTTTGTCGGTGTCCTGCGGCTGGATCCGTGCATCAGGGAGGGGGTACTGTCACGCATACCCCTCTCCGTCCTCTAGGTCATCAGGCTGCTGATTATCCTGCACATCTGTTGCCATCGTCGAGAGCACCAGCGCCTCATGACACTCACCTGGACTCTATAACCTCCTTAATTATCTTCCCTATATCTGTCACTCCCCTTGGTTCTTTCCTCAGGTGTTATTAACGGTTTCATGTCGGTGCGTTGTTTGTGTTTCGTGTTTATTTATTAAAACACTTGCTTCACGACTCTCAGCGCACTCGTTACAGTCATTGAGAAAACGTTCTTTCTGAATTGAAAAGTAATCCTATAAGTATTCATCTAGTTTTTCAAAAGTATCTGTAAGCTGATTACAATATTTTTGCTGGTAACGGAACTGTTACTCCCCAACCCTGTGTGTTCTGTGTACCTGTAGTGGCTGCAGCTCTAGCCTCTGCTCCAGAGCCTCCATGCCATCTCTCCCCTGCTGTGCCGCCAGGAAGCTGAAGAAACGCTTCCATTTCACCAGCACCTCCGAGAACTTGAGCTATAGAGGTAGAGAACAAAATACAAGCACTTTATCAGAGAGTCAACTATCAGCTAAGTGTGTGTTACACATGGATATTGAATGAGGTGAGTTCCCCTTTAACTACCAGGAACTGAGGTCGTCCCAGTGCAGTCATCTTGATGGCAGAGAAGCCATCCACTGAGCTCCCACCTGGATGAAGGTTGATAGGTCACACATGCTCAGTGTAAGCCTCACTAATATCAATCAAAAACAGCAATATATAAATTCATGGGAATAGGAAGCTGATGCATTTTGCATAATGTTGTCTAAACAGTAAGGTTACATAGAGGGATATTTTGCTGAGTACTAATTACGGTCTTGCGATTATGAGTGTCCTTTAGTGAGTGTTATGATGCCAAGGAACTACAAATTGGTACATGGTAATTACTACTATTACTATTAGTCACTGAATAAAACACTCCATCCCAACCGCCCAGCCTTTTCGTATTGTTTATATCCACAGGTGTACCAGATGCTTTGATACACTTTAGGAAGGTCTCCATGTGTTGGTCACATTTGGCCTCATCAGAGTAGAAGTATGTCCTGGCGCCGGTCACTCCCCCTCGACGGTCCCCAAACTGTTGGTGAGCCTTATACTGCTTTTCTCTGTGGTCCATGCCTGCAGGGGGAAGCAAACACATCAGCATTCCTCCCTATTGCAACCAGTTGCATCATATAGTTTGGGCTCAAATGAGAGCAAAAAAACACAAGGACGGACTTACTCATGCCTTCTTTCTCTGTAGCAGACACACATGAGCTGGCAATGAGAAAAGAGAGGAGAATTTATTAATTTGTTATGGACACAAAGTTTAGTATTATAGTGTTATGGACAGAAAGTATATTAAGAGATCTCTCTCTACACACACACACACACACATTCAATTCCTTGGTGACCACACATCAAGCCCCGTTCCACTTCTAGAAATAAACACCATTCTATGAACCATATTGCCCTTGAGGCAGAAGCCAGTGTATATAGCACACATCTACCCACAGGTGGCCCCAGATTGACTGAAGCTGAGCTGTCTCCCTGCCAATGTTTTGACCTTCCTGAAAGGGCACTCAGACACACTACACCATCACAGATCACAGGACACAAGGGCTGACGTCACAGGACACTATATTGGGTATTTTGGCGGTTATTGGTGCTAGGTTTGGTGGGTTTTTGGACGTCACTGTCAGTGCGTTTAAACAGAAGGAGGTTGAATGGTATGATGGCATGTCTGGACTGTAAGTGCCAGACGTTTTACATGCTTGGGATGGAACTGTAAATGTCTGAGTGATCGTTTGGTTGTTGGTTTGCATATTTGTGTGTACATGTATGAGCCTGTGAAGCCTCTATACTTTTCTATTTTATTCTCCTGGAAGGCCAAGCGTTCCTGTTGTTTGTGTCCTACTGTTGCTGATCAGTGCGATTCTCTTTGGAGGGTCATAGAAGTGCAGGTCAAGCACGAACGTTACTATAGCAGTCGTCTTGCATCAAAGTAGACTAGCTACCTTTCCCTAGCGTATGCCTTGCAGGTCTGTTTTTTTACCAACAGAGAGGCTTGACTGAGACTTTGATGGCCATGTCTTTTGATGGCAGACAAAGTAAAGACAAAGTACAAAATTAAGCAGAGCAATGAAGTGACTGTATGTGTATTGAGAGAGAGAGAGAGAGAGAGAGAGTCCTTTGGCAGCATGTTCCTCTCTCTCTCTCAATTCAATTTCAATTTAAGCGGCTTTATTTATCTCTCTCACTGGACTAAATGTCTTATTTATTTATTTATAAGTATATAACCTCAAAGTTAAAGTTGTCCTTCAAAGAGGGGTCAGGAAACTAAGCTAAGAAGAAAAACAAATGTTCTTAGCATAACTCTCTCACAGTGTGAGTACATAGTGCCATTATCTCACACATCAAAACTACAGCTCTCCTCAGAGAGAACGCTTGTGTAAGTTTTTCCTGGCCTGTCATACAGGCTTATATCAGAGCTGGGATCAACTCATGTGACAGAATTCCTGAAGAGTGAGTTCCGAGAGGCCAGCCAATCCACCGAGGAGGGCCTTGACCAAACCGACCAATGGGGTCTGGACAGACTAGTGTTTACATCCTAAGAGGGATATCAAATTATAGCATGTCCCTGGCTTCAAACGAGGGGAAAATCATACTTGTGGTCATTCACTCTGGTTAGATTTGGATGCCTTTTGATTTTATACAAAATAAGGAAATTACATTAGTTTGGGGAACTATATCTGTATGTGTGAAAAATAGAACTTTGTTTGCTTAAAGCAATGCTTGTGTGCTTTCAGAAGTGAATAACACAGAACTGCAGTACTTTCTATATTCCCTAATCCTTATCGAATGCCTAACTGATGACAGGAAATGCATTCATCACATTCATCACCACTCATATTCCTTCTGATTAAGTTGTGGAACAGCATTTTATATAGGTTAGAAACATAATGTTTAGGGTAATAAGCAATTTACTTACTCCATCTCTTTAGTCACTGCATCTTCTTGTGTGAGGTCCTCCTCTACACTGTAGTCCAGGACAGAGCCCACTCCGAAGGCCCTGTTCTTTTGAATCAGAGACTTGATGGACTTGTGGTCCTCTCCCGCCACAAACTGGCCATAGAATGTCATCTTCATAAACTGCTCAAATGCCTTCTTCCCCAGTACGAACTTACTGATATCCATCAGCTAAGAAAAAAAAGGGAAATGCATTTAGTGCTCGTTTCAAGCTGTAGCGCTGAGGATCTGCGGTAAAGCGCGATTTTAAATGAAAGCGTTTACAGTGAATGCAGTCCCTGCAAACAAGTAAACATTTCCTTTAAATTTTGTTCACGCCATTTACTTGTGTGGCCAATAATTGTGTGGTAATAATGGCAATAAAGCCTTTATAAATGATACATAACATTGTTATAGCATTTGCCATGAACACCGTCTTTTTTCAGTTTTTTGGACATTTCACTGAGGTGAGAACCTCAAGATGACAGCAAACAGTGGGAGGAGGGCCAGGCAAGTCAGGCACAGTTATATAATCTTCACAGTTATATAATCTAATCTATAATCTTATGCATAACTGAATTACTCAGTTATGAGTAATTCCACACTCTAAATAGACCGCTTGGTGGTAACGTTATCTAGGGATACAGGCACACAGCATACTAGGCAGACGACAGATTTACTGGAAGAGAGGTAATATAGATTCCTTGCTGCCTGCACCTGTATGCACACCCTTTAGGCGAACTGAATGTTAAACAAACTTTGTTTATGTTTTCTTATACCGCTTCAAATAAGAGTTCCCTCACTGGAGAAATAATTCCAATTGTATTCTGTTTCTTATATATTCTATATATATTTAGATATATATATATAAAATGCAGATTGTCCTGCCTTTAGAAAGTCATTTGGGCCTTCTGTGTTGTCTTCTATTATAAGTCAGCATCCTTCTAAAGGACAGACGGATCAGCAAGTGAAACCACCACAGCAGGACGTAGAGCGACACATGATCACATGCGGTAAAGTTTCTCGAATACAGTTTGTGTGTCTCGCCAACTTGAGCTTCTCAACAACAAAACAAATACAAGCTTAATGCAGATTCAGCACACAGATATTATACCATACCTCCTTGTTCTTATCAACCAAAAGGTCATAGGAGCACAGTTTGAAAACCACCAAACTTCTGAGCAGTTCTAAATTGTCTTTACTCTTGTATGCTTCCTGTGTCAGCTCAAAGTCAATAGAGATCTTTGGAGAGGAGGAAGCATTTCTGCTTTTCCTTGAAGAGTAGGACTCTCTGTTGGTGACATCCTGGTCTGCCTGAGTTGAGGCGACAGTGGACTGTGCTCTTCGGTTAGAAAGGGTATTCAGTCTTCTGACGTTTATATCCACGCCTGCCCGAGTAAGGGCTGGTACAGTTTTGACATAAGACATGAGTTTTGAGGTGCTGCGTTGGTCTCAGCGGAACTAACTAAGCAGGTGAGCGCAGCATCGATTGTGGACTGTTTAAAATGAGTTTCGCATGTATCTGCCCCACGTATTCGTATCTACTCCGTTCATGCATATTTATAGTAGTTTAATTCTGAAGTAGCGGTTGGTGGAAAAACCCTGACGCATGCATATTGATTTTGACGTAATAGGTTAATTTCGACACGTCTTTATTTGGCCAAGACTTTATGGTGGACTTGGGCGCGCAAGGCCATCAATCTGTCCCCTGTCATGAAATCTTGTGGAATAGTGATTTTTTTGTGTAGGCTTAATGTTGCACCTTCAATATCAGGAAAAAATAGTACTACTATTGTATTGAAAAACGATGGCCATATATTAATAACCCACAGTCCTCTCTGTGGTTATTTTGCCAGTTCATTTAATGAAACAGACGGGGGAGCCATTGCTGTGCAAAAGTATAGGCTAATGGTATTCTTTCTGTCAAATTCCTATACAATGAAGTTGGCATAAAATATAAAATTGGGGCTATTGATTGGGACTAACGTTCATATGACAAAAATGTCAATAAATACATTTGATACTTGATATAATTACTCTTATTCTTATAAAATTGGTATTTGTATTACTTTCTAATTTGTATATTTTTATATTAAATAATTACGTGTCTTGGTGTCCCAATGTGCCAGTGTCGACAGCGAAAAATTGATCTTAGGACAATCATCCATTCTGTGTTTAATATATTTTTGTATATATATATTATTTTTTATAGTGCAATAGAGTTCTTAACCTGTCAGAAAATGTCCCACTTTACCAATACTCACCCTATTATTAGTAGTAGTAAGTAGTAGTAGTTTATTTAATATATTTAATATTTTGAGGAAAGGTTGGCATTGAAGAACGAGACCTAGGCCTATATCATATTGTCCCCATGTGGCACACCCACTTTTGTGTGTTGCTTATCGCCTCTTTTCTCTGAAAATAAATCCACTGTGGCGCACGAAAAGTATGCTCACTTAACTCTGTGTAACTAACTAACTGCAGGCAAGGATAGAGTAACAAATCAGAAAGTGCCTGCCCCCCGCCACTCATGACAGCGCAATAGAAAGAGAAGACAATAACACGTTATTAATCTTTGATTTAAAAGCACAAAAAAAGGGAATCTTTGCCTCGACCAGTCGAAAGATTTAGTTTTTACCTATTCCATTGCACTGGGCATAAAACATAATATTTGTGGTCAAGTTATGGTTGGTGGCAATAAGCGGATGCTTTTATTGTCGGAGGAGGATGCCCGTTGGATTCCGCTACTTTCCTGATGCCTCTTTCCTTCTTCCTTATTCTTCTGAAAATGTATGGGATAATGAATGTTTTAATATTACAAATCAGCAATGAAGGAAAGTAATCGTTCGAGGAGATCGAATTGCGTGTTCAAGTTTGGGTTTTATAACTTCTTTGGAACTGTGCTCTGTGTGGTTTGGTGTCGCTACACATTCTTTCAACTCTTGGGTACGTCGATGGCGTAGATGGCGCAGTGGTAAGCCTTTTCTCCCCAACTGGAACCTGGATCATATCTCGAATACTTGGATAAAGCTTCTGAAGTTCCCACAATAACAAAACATTATTTTTTTTTTTTTACCTCCGTGGATTATAAACGCAACCCTGGAGAGCAGAAGAATAGGGGCAATTGTCGTTTTCTGGAGAGGAGGAATGCGGAGAGAAAGAGGCATCTAGAAGGATGCTGTTTCTTGTAAAATGGAATTGAAGATCATTATTGAAGTTGTTGTGGTGGTTTGTTCATTTTTTTCTTTGAGTTTTAGCCAAGAACTCAATCCGAAAGGCAGAAATGTATGCAAATTACCAGGGTAAGTATAGCTGCACTGCGGACGCGGAATAACGGGCTTCTGTCGATTAAAAAAAAGGAGTTGCCTGCCTCTATCGCTCTCAGTGCGATGCAACTACTAGGCTACTTGTTGATTATTCAGGTCAAATTCTGAACTATTGTGCTTGGAGTATTGAATACTCACATTGCAAAACTTTGTTTTAGACTCGGTTTCTCTTGCCCTCCACTACCTAAAATAGTTCATTTTCGATATTGTGTAGGCTAGTTGGTCATATTTCTTTTCATATGCACTCTCCTTACACAAGGAGGAGTCCATCTGAGAAGCAGCCATCCAGATGCTACCTACATCTGGAACCGTGGGTAATGTTCTATAATTTCACATAGGGGGCGCTTCCAGGCCTTATATATTTAGTGTCACTGGCCTGAAGTCGTGGCATCAGCTATATGGCTGAAAATAACCCCACAAAATTGTATGGCTGCAGCTACCAGAAACAAAGGTAAGTTGTAGACTGAACTTATAGACAGGGGGTGCATCAAGTTAGCTTAAGCCAACATTTCTTATTCAGCAGTTAGCACCTTTACTATGCAGACTGAAAACCACATGTCAAAGGAGGGTCGGTGTAGGACCAGAGTGTGTGAAATCTGTTAACATTTTGGCATTCCATAATAGAGGTCAAAGCCCTTCTGTGGTCTGGCATTATACACATTGAATTGACATTACAAGTAGACCCCTGGGCCCTGTCTGCGCCTGTCCTTACCTTTCGTGTTAAGAACGTGATGAAATGTGTCTCAATAGACAATGGTGAGCATGTACAGTGTCTCATGGGCAAAACACGTCCTTTGTTGTCAAAGTTGTTGCCCAAATGTCTATTGTTGGTTTGAGGGTCATTACTTTAACATTTAGCATCCATGAGGAGTGTTAGTGCTTACTGTAAACTATTCTCAATCCTTTATCTTCAATGAAATCACACATGTTTACTGTTGGCCCCACTCTCAATTTAAAGTCTCTCCCACAATCCTATTCTTAGTGTTTTAACTGGCTTGGATGATTTATTTTTTGCAGTGCACCACCCGTATCCTTTTCTTTCGTTTGTGCATTTTGTTTAATCTCTTTACTGGGTTCACTGCTCACAGGAAGAATTGAGGGAAGTAGTTGTTCATTTATCATTGCTGCTTAGCACTTCCTATCTGTGTCCTCGTGTTACTAAATCAGCTCGCTGACTGTAGTGGGGGCCATTGACAACATTAACAACGTTGGTTCACACATCATTGTTTGTCAGTATTCAATGCATCACAAAGTACCATGGGAAAGTGAGAAGAAAAAAAAAACACAGAAATTGAGAAAAGTTGCTATCTGATTTTTCAGTGTTGAGAAACAAATAATATGTTGTTGAATGAAGTGTTCAGTACTAGAACACTGTTCAAAGTGCCAAACGTAACAATACTGTGGCCGATAACGTTTAGGCAAATTTGAGTAACAAAAGACAAATGTGGGTCCTGCTTTGATAATGAGAGACCAATGTGAGTCCTGCTTTATCTCAAAGCGTCACATTTGTTACGCAAATGAACATAATGTGTTATTTTTCAGAGTTGTGATGGATTGAGCTGTATGTCAAAGGTCAGATGGGGTCATCTAAAATCGCAGATACCACTGACCACATTGGAAATGCTTCACTGAAAGGAGATTTGATTAATACCTTACAAACAGCTTCTTGTGAGGTATAAATAAACCAACACAGCTTTTTATCCATGTATTAGCTCATTCTTGCGTCTTTAGACCCAATCCAGAATAGTAGGCCTAAATAAGACCAGTATCCATTAGACTCTCCCTCTGTGTGACAGACCTAGGTCTGAGACAAAACAGAGAGTCTGAAATAGTGTTTTTAACAAATGGCAGGTTTTAGAGGGGAAAAATGTGTGTGTCTGTGTGCACGTCTGCTTCTGAAGGCAGAATTCCGCCCCCAA
Source organism: Oncorhynchus mykiss (assembly GCF_057628025.1). NCBI lineage: Eukaryota > Metazoa > Chordata > Actinopteri > Salmoniformes > Salmonidae > Oncorhynchus > Oncorhynchus mykiss. The sequence continues at coordinate 44,192,981 of NC_143027.1, forward strand.
CACTTTAGAGGATGTAAAAGTGTGGCGGGGGCCTCTGGGAGGTCAGTGGTGTGGGAGGAAGAAGAGAAGCATCTGTCCTTTCCTGACAGAGCAGTGCAGAGAGGAGAAGAGAGCAGAGTGGAGGGGATCTAGCTTTGCTTCAAACTAGACCGCCAAAGACTGCCTCTCTAAACTCACTCCCCACTCCTCACTCCTTCCTGGCTAGACGTGGGGTCATCTTTAAACAGTATTTGTGTTCTTTCTGATACCAAAGTTGTGCTTGATTGAGACTGACTGACATACTGGATCAATGGGATAGTCCCAAAAGTGCAAAAGATCACCCTTCAGGTACGCCTTGTAGGTTCAATCACACATTAAAGTATTTAAAAGAAAACCTTGTTTTTAAACTGTGGTTGTAACTAGCTAGCTATTGCTAGAGTTGCTCTTCTATAGTCTCCATGGGTTAGCACTTCAGAGGCTACTATTGTTCTGACTGTTGACTGCTGACAGGCCGGGCAGGAGAGGTCGAGTTGAAGGGGCTTTGGAGAGAAGGATGTTTATGTGAGAAGTGTGTTATCCATTTCTACCCATTTCTTTGCACATGGAAAGCATATGGAGAAAGTCAGAACAAATGCTGCGCAGACGTTTAGAGTTTTCAGCGTTTGCCACACGAAGGACAAGTGTGAGGACTGAGGAGATGACAGGATAGTAGTGGTTGTGCAGGGTGGTGGCATGTTGTTATATTCCAGTGTCTGTTTAAGTTTCCTTGCTTATTTTCTTCCTCTCTGACACTCTCGTATTTCCTCTCGTCTCTGTCAGGTCACCAGGCTTTGTGTGCTGCAGCGGGTGGGGGCAGATAGGAGAGGAATGTTTGACACGTATGTATACAGCATATCAACATCATAGCACAGTATTTTCATATGTACAGTTGAAGTCGGAAGTTTACATACACTTACGTTGGAGTTATTAAAACCCGTTCTTCCACCACTCCACAAATTTCTTGTTAACAAACTATAGTTTTGACAAGTCGGTTAGCACATCTACTTTATGCATGACACAAGTAATTATTCCAACAACTGTTTACAGACAGATTATTTCACTTATAATTCACTGTATCACAATTCTAGTGGGTCAGAAGTTTACATACACTCAGTTGACTGTGCCCTTAAACAGCTTGGAAAATTCCTGAAAATAATGTCATGGCTTTAGAAGGTTCTGAAAGGATAATTGACATCTTTTGAGTCAATTGGAGGTGTACCTGTGGATGTATTTCAAGGCCTACCTTCAAACTCAGTGCCTCTTTGCTTGACACAATGGGAAAATCAAAAGAAATCAGCAAAGACCTCAGAAAAAAATTGTAGACCTCTACAAGTCTGGTTCATCCTTGGGAGCAATTTCCAAACGCCTGAAGGTACCAAGTTCATCTGTAGAAACAATCGTACGCAAGTATAAACACCATGGGACCACGCAGCCGTCATACCGGTCAGGAAGGAGACGCATTCTGTCTCCTAGAGATGAACGTACTTTGGTGCAAAACGTGCAAATCAATCTTGTGAAGATGCTTGAGGAAACAGTTACAAAAGTATCTATATCCACAGTAAAACAAGTACTATATCATATAAGGCCGCTCAGCAAGAAAGAATCGACATAACCTGAAAGGCCGCTCAGCAAGAAAAAAGCCACTGCTCCAAAACTGTCATAAAAAAGCCTGAATACGGTTTGCAATTGCACATGGGTACAAGGACCTTACTTTTTGGAGAATACTTTAAGGACAACAAAGTCAATGTATTGGAGTGGCCATCACAAAGCCCTGACCTCAATCCTATTGAATATTTATGGGCAGAACTGAAAAAGCGTGTGCAAGCAAGGAGGCCTTCAAACCTGACTCAGTTACACAACCTCTGTCAGGAGGAATGGGCCAAAATTAACCCAACTTATTGTGGAAGCTTGTGGAGGACTACAACCGAAACGTTTGACCCAAGTTAAACATTTTAAAGGCAATGTTACCAAATACTAATTGAGTGTAGGTAAACACTGGGAATGTGATGAAAGAAATAAAAGCTGAAATAAATCACTCTCTACTATTATTTTGACATTTCACATTCTTAAAATAAAGTGGTAATCCTAACTGACCTAAGACAGGGAATTTTTGCTAGGATTAAATGTCAGGAATTGTGAAAAACTGAGTTTAAATGTATTTGGCTAAGGTGTATGTCAATTTCTGACTTCGACTGTACATGTTTATATCACTTAAGGCCTATTTCCTGGACAGAGATTAAGCTTAGTCCTGGACTAAAAAACAATTTCAATGGAGGTTCTCGGTTTGGTGAAACCAGCCCTCAATGTTTAATATGTGGACATGTAGTGATTCAGTACATCCTCCCCCTAGCTCTCTGTGAAGGCAACTTCACCTGTAAGGAAAATGAGGTATGCGTTAGGCCCAATGAATGCCGCTGTCGCCATGGATACTTCGGAGCCAGTTGTGATACAAGTAAGCACCTTGTTTTTTGGACACATCTCACACGTCCTGTCCTAAAACATCAGAAAGGACATATTCACCTAGATATAAGGCATCAAAGAAATGTTTGTGTAATGCTTATGGGGTTCTCACCATAATATCCTGATATTACTTCATCCCTCCTTTTTCAGAGTGCCCCACCCAGTTCTGGGGCCCAGACTGCAAGGGCAAGTGCCAATGCTTTCCCAACGGCCAGTGTGATGACGTGACGGGCAAGTGCACGTGCAACCCTAACCGCTGGGGGCCCAACTGCGAGAAGCCCTGCCTCTGCCAGAAGGGCAAGTGTGACCAGGACACAGGCACATGCACTTGCCAATATGGCTTCTGGGGCCCTCAGTGTGCAAACAACTGCTACTGCAGTCTCAACTCTGTGTGTGACCAGAACACAGGAAGGTGTAACTGTAGTCCAGGCTGGTCGGGGAGGAATTGTGCCATCCAGTGTAACTGTAATAACTCTCCATGCGAGCAGTTCACGGGTCGTTGCCAGTGCCGGGATAGACTGTGGGGCCCCCGATGCGAGAGGTATTGTCAGTGTATCCATGGGAAGTGCAACCAGGCGGATGGCTCATGTACCTGCACACCGGGGTACCGGGGGAAGTTCTGCAGGGAACCGTGTCCCGCAGGGTTCTACGGACAGAACTGCAGGAATAGGTGAGGAACCACTGGAGAACATTACTCTGTGTCATTATGACCGAAGATAAGACATTTTTCATCATAGTGTAACAGATGGGAAACTGAAAAGCCGTGGATTCTTATTATAACAGGGATTTCTCTTAAATTTTTCCCCAAGGATCTTAATGTTAATGTTTTTTTCCTGATACGCATTATATTGTGGTTTTGGAGTTTTGATTAGGAATATGATTTGACAAACGCTCCAGCTGATAACCCATAACATATCTTAAAATAATTGTCCAGTGTTTACAGATTTCTATAAAATATGACCTATAAATAATTACAATATGAGTGAAATGTTAATTAAGTATTTTAAAAATCTGCTTTACTGTGTTGGAATGGTGTGGTCGTACCCCAACAACAGAATGGTCTGGGCGTATACCGGTCATAAAAATTATTCATGCGAGCATAGGATTTTTTAAATATTTTTTTTATTTATTTAACCTTTATTTATCTAGGCAAGTCGGTTAAGAACCAATTCTTATTTACAATGACAGCCTACACCGGCAATGCTGGGCCAATTGTGCGCCACCCTATGGGACTCCCAATAACAGACAGTTGTGATACAGCCTGGATTTTAACCAGAGTGTCTCTAACCTCTAATACCGAGATGCAGTGCCTTAGACTGCTCTGCCACTCGGGAGCCCAGGAAGAGTCAACAGCATTATTTGGGTATGAATTAATAGAATATACATTTTTAAAAGTGAGATTTTCACTGGACAGTTAGTTACTTTAAACATGATCGGTAGAAGTGTATTGGGGCGATACTGTGGAATTGGTATTCACAGTATCTCATAATAATCATCCAATATGCTGAAGACATTCAGGTTAAGTGATTTACCTTGCTCAAAGTCTGCAGAACTCATGTTATACATGAGCTGCTACATAGCCGCTTTCCCACACTTCTCTGACCTCTATGTCATAGATGTTATAAGAAAAGACAGTCCTGGAAATGTATATACGGGCCCGCTAAACTGTGTAGATACCAACACAAAGATTCGCTATGAAAATGTTACCAAATAGTTTTGCTGTCAATAGGCCAGGCATAAAGTAGTGCACCATAGGGAATATTATGTTAATTTGGTGCCGTTTTGTAGGCAAATGTCTCAACCCACCATCGTGATGCCCTCTCTCCCTTCATGTCCTGACTCCAGGTGTGGCCACTGTAAAGGCCAGCAGCCCTGTAAGATAACAGAGGGGAGGTGTGTGACCTGTGAGAGGGGCTGGAACGGGACCAAGTGTGATCAGATGTGCCTGCCAGGCTTCTTCGGAGAGAACTGCCTGGATGTGTGTCCCCCGTGTAAAGATGGCCACTTCTGCAACCGCATCGACGGAAAGTGCTCCCACTGCAACCCCGGCTGGATCGGGGACAGGTGAGAGAATGGAATGGAAACACACATACACACACATAAACACGTTTTTTTTGCTTCTACCTGGTAGTTTGTTGCACTCAACTGGTGTCCCAGGTCTGAATCAGTCCCAGATTTGAAGGAGAGGATGAAAACTAGGAGTGTTTTGGCCCCTCCAGGAGCGACATTGAACAGCGCTGCTCTAGTACAACACTTGAAAACATAACTTCAAACAAAGACTTACAGTTATGCTAATATAACCTTGAATACAAAGCTAGAGAAAATGTCAATTGTTGTCAACTTTTCAGCATGTCAAAATGTAATTTACATAGATACTGCATTATAATTACTATTTAAATACCTGAACTTGTACTGGCACAGGCTTTCATGTTGTGCTAATGGTTATGAGACATGACTCACAGCTGATGTGACAATGATCATAATAAACAACATTCATTCCCGTTTTGTCTCCCTGGTCGGCAGGTGTGAGGTGCGCTGTCCCAACGGGACTTATGGGGATAACTGTGAGAATGACTGCAGCCACTGTTTTAACGGCGTTTGTCACATTGCTACCGGAGAGTGCCTGTGTGAGCCGGGATTTTACGGGACCTAGTGAGTCAGACCTTTCCAAAAACATCTTAATGTTTACGCTTCCCTTCATGGCTACAATACCCAGAGAGCAGTGGCGGTCGGTGCCATTTAAGATGAGGGAGGACAATTTTTTTTAATGAACATGGCCTTATTTCTATTGCAGCATATTGGATGACTATCATTCATACTCCATTCACTCAGCTCATTGTAGCATTGGCAGGTTTAGGCTACTACATGATACTAACATTTTCCCTATACTCATCTTGAGGTTGCTCCAACCTAGCCTATGAATGAAAGTTTACAATTTAGGTGCAAAGGTCGAGAGAAATTTGAGTAAGCAAGGTGACAGACATTGACACATTCAATACCGCCTTGCACAATCTTGCCTGCATCTAGCTGATCAAGGGTGTAATCATTAGTCAAACACTTGCAAACAAGAATTTCTATTGGACAAATTCCGGTATGTTTATTCCCGTTTAATTCTGTTTGTTTTCATTCAAGAAAAGTTTTTCAACAGAATCGGTGAAATTAATACACCCCTGATCACATGCAAACACAGTTCACTTTCATAGCAGCCACATAAAACAGCATGATCGATTTGAGCTTTGGATTATTCGTTCTCGCATTTACGCCCTCTCCTCCACTCACCTTTTCCCTTCGCTTGTGGACTTCAGTCCACAAGCAGTCTGTGACTAGGCAAAAAAACATTCCAAGCTAAACCTTCATATCATAACCGCTAACCGCTACACACAGTCTACATTGCTGTCACCATTATTAGCTACCGTCAAGTCAACGATGTAGGCTGGTGACAACGATGTAGGCTTTGTGTAGCTGTTAGCGGTTATGATATGAAGTTTTGGCTCGGAAAGCTAATGTGCACAAATAATGCATTATTTAGACAAACAGTACAAGCAAGGGGTTTGGTCATGCAGTACAGTGTACAGTTAGCAAGCAGTGTACCAGTTACACCGGCGGGCCCCGTGGCAATATATTAATAAAACCAAAAGCTTACCTTGACTTGGAAGAGTTCCAGTGTTGCATAACCAGATAGGTAACATAGCATCCCTCTCTTTTTGAGCCGGGTGTTTGAGTAGGCTAAACTAGCAAGCTGTATTTTACTAGCTAAGTAAGTGAAAGTTAAATAAATATAGCTAGCTCCTTCACTCCCTCTCTTTTTCTCTCTTGCTTCTCCTTCATTTATGAAGAAATTCATTCGTAAAAAACTGTTCAACTATTGTCTTTCTCTCACTTTGAGTCAACTACTTACCACATTTTATGTACTGCAGTGTTAGCTAGCTGTAGCTTATGCTTTCAGTATTAGATTCATTCTCTGAACCTTTGATTGGGTGTACAGCATGTCAATTCATGCTGCCAGAGCTCTGATATGTTGGTAGACATCCTCTGGAAGTTGTCATAATTACTGTGTAAGTCTATGGAATGGGGTGAGAACCACAAGCCTCCTATGTTTTGTATTGAAGTCAATGTACCCAGACGAGGATGGAAACTTGCTGTCCTCCGGCAATGTGCAAAACAATGTGCTTTAATAGATTATTTGGTGACGTGAATATATTTATTATAGTTTTATCGCATGGACACATCGCATGGACACAGTAACTAAGTTGTTAGTGTCTTCTCTTTCTTTTAGCTGCAATATGACGTGTCAGATGGGTCAGTATGGAGTGAACTGTGCCCAGACCTGCTCCTGTCACGACAAGAACTGCAACCCAATGTCTGGGGCCTGCAACCTACGTAAGGAAACCAACCCACTCGCTTTCCTTAGTCACACACACATGTGCACATACACACACACACACACACACACACACACACACACAGAGAGAGAGAGAGAGAGAGAGACAGAGACACACATATACACCCTGCAACCTGCAAACTACGTAAGGGAACCACTCTCTTTATTACCTCATTCACTTCTACAGATCTGGGTGAATGTTAGGTCACTGTTTTTGAAGCCAGCCACACTGCAAGACCTAAAATGTAGATGTAAAAATACATTCTTAGCAGAGTACTTGCGGCATCAAACCGTGGTGCTTCTAGTGATAAAGACATTTTTATATTTTGGAAAAAAAGGCACAACATAAAGAAAACACACCCCTGCATGAAACCATAGGGAACATATCAAATGTGTGCACTGCACATGAAGGTCCCAAACCCTTTACTTGTACTGTTTGTCTAAATAGCTAGTTGATAGCGGTGACGGAGACAAGTTCGTCCTAAATGGCACCCTATTCCCTATATAATGTACTACTTTTGACCAGAGCCTTATGGGGGAGACAATGAGCACTAGCACACATGTCAATTCAGGTCAATGTAGTAGTTGAGCCTAACGGTGTTTCCAGACTGCCTGGTGTCCTTTTTTTACTTCTGTGTTTGTTGGCCCTGTTCCTGTCCTGCTGGAGAGAGAGAAAAGAGGAAGAGGAAGAGAGAGCTGGAGGAAGAAAAGAGAAGGGATGGAGGGAGGAGAGCAGCTTGAGGAAACAGGGTTACCAAATGGACATGTTGGGAAGCAGGGATGATGTCACCAGGTCAGGCCTTTGGGCTCTGCCAGGCTAGTCCCTTCCTTTTTCCAGCTGTGAACACAGAGGCCTTACACGCCACACCCAGGCCACACTTCCATTCATCCACAGCCTCTATGACAGAAGAGGGGCGTAGAGGGCCAGGGGTCAGCAGTATTTATCTATCTGCTAAAGTATAGGTTATCTCACTGATGGCGTCATCTGGCTGCACAGTGCATGTATACTGTGGAAATTAAGGGTGCGTCTGAAATGGCATCCTATTCCGTATGCAGTGCACTGCTTTTGATTAGGACCCATAAGGCTCTGGTTAACAGTATAGTGCTCTATGTAGGGAATAGTGTGCCATTTCGGTCACACCCTGAGAGATGCTTATGCAACAGATGGACTGCTGTTCTGTTTAAGTGCATCCAGCTTAGAAAGGGAGGGGTGCTAATAAATCATCAATGAATTATGGCGATATAGGGAGTGTAGTAGAGGAGTGAGAGAAAAGTGAAAAGATGGGGTTTGACAGATATTTCAGAAGTAGAATCCACAACAGGAGATAGATAATGCGGGTGGTGATTTAATAGATGGAAGTCAATTTGTCTGTTCCACATTGTCGATAATTTGGATATCTCTTCAATTCCCGCTTTAACGATAGGCCTACAGTATATCCACAGTGTGGAGGGTCAACACAGTGCAGGACAGATTGAATTTCAGCTCCAGAGTTCTGATTCTGGGAGTTCAGGGAGTTCTGACAGAGAGTAACGTTAGTTGGTACCAGACATACAAATGGCTCTGGTTGGCACTGGCAGTCCGCACCAGTGTGGCACACCCAAAAAATCCCTGCTTGTGTCTGTCTGCTGTTTCAGAGCCCAACCAGCGGATGGGAGTGATCGCGGCAGGAACCCTGGTCTCTTTTCTGCTCATTGTCCTCCTCTCGCTGCTTTGCTGCTGCTGCCTCTGCCGAAATAAAGATGACCACAAGTGAGTGACAGACACGGGCCTGGTGTGGTGCGAGGGATGGGATTTGTTGGAAGGGAAGAGTGGGCCATTTGCCTTCCTTGCTAGTAGCTCATGCAGATGGCTCTATCCTTTGAAATAGTTGTTTGCCCTTTTATCTTATATCTGGGTCCTTGTTATAAGTTACAATAAGGGCCTAAAGTCTTTCCTGGTTAGTTCACATGGTGAGGAAGAACGGCAGGCCCTGCGTAGCATATCATTTTGTAGCCAAATCAAAAATGGGTCAGTATGATATTGTGTGTGGTCTTTTTCTTCACGTGGTCCATGAAATGTTGCTTGTACTGCAAGCGTGTCAATACAGATGAACATTACCCACATTTGAATCAGTTTGTGGTGTTTCGTAATTTAGTATGTTTTCCATGGCGTCACCCCTCCCTCTTTCCCTCAGTCCTGACCAAGACAACTCTACCAACAGCAAAAAAGCCAAGCGGATCCTGTGTGGAAGATTCAGCCGAATCAGCACCAAACTCCCCCAGATCCCACTGAGACGACAGAAGCTGCCCAAAGTAGTCGGTAAGCACCAATCCCTCCTCCCCATAGTCTACCGCCTCAACCATGCCAAGACAGAGCCTGCATCCTAAATGGCATCCTATTCCCTAAATAATTCACTACTTTTGACCAGAGCCCCATGGGCCCTAGTTAAAAGTAGTTCACTATATAGGGAATAGAAGGTGTCATTCGGGATCCAGCTACAGCCACTTTCTTCAATACAATACTCTCTTGTTTGTTTGTGTATATGCTCCATGTGTCTCTGGATGATCCCATAGTTTCTGTGTCATAATCTTTGCACGCCTCTTTAACTCTTCAGCAAGAGGGAGAGAGCGTTTTCATTTGACCTTTGCTCTGTGATACTTCTCTCTGCGACTCTCTGTGGAGTGGTTTTCAGACAATGAATAGGGTTGAAAAGTGTACTGTGGCTGCCAAATGGGTATGGGGTTTCATCTGAGAGGAATGCACTGGTTGCAGGGCTTATTATTCTTGGCACCCTTAAATACCATGTGTTCATATTATTACAACCCTAAACAGGCCCTTCTCTTTTTTTCTCTCTTTTCTTTACTCATTTCCCTCCTTCCCTCCTTCCTAAGAAAGTGAGTTGAGTTCCTACTCTGCTGGGCTGAAGGCAGTGTTATTAAGAGAGAATGGGTCAGTGTAGTGGTGTGGTGCTCGGGAGGTCTGAGTGGTGTTGAGTGATACTTTATCAAAGGCTGCTCTGTTTGTGTCAACGTGGATGGAAGAGGAGGGAGAGTAGCTCCTGTCTGTCTGTGTGGAGGGAGGGAGAGAAGGAAGTGGAGGAAGGTCTCGTGGTCTGGGATAGGATTGTCTATCAGGACCCATCTCAAGTCAGCTTAAAGGATATTACACGTTGCCTACATACTGAGGAACTCTCCTTTGTCTACCCAGATGCCTTCTGGAATCTCTAGAAATTTCAAACACGGCCACATTCTGTGCCGTTCTGCTTTGTCTCTGCTATGTAGGAGTTAACTTGAATCATGGCTATCTAGACTGGTTCTGAATGCATGGATGGAAGAGCTCTGACAGTGCTCTGACTAAATTTTGGAATTAAGAAAGTCCCTATTTGTGGGATATGTTGTAGTTACCTTTACCAATTAAGATCAGTGATGGGGAAGGAGTTAAAAAGCGGTGACCTTGTTTCTTTCCTCTTTCACAACGAGTAGCATGTTCTTCTCCACTTCCTTAGCTGATTATTTCAGCTAGCAGCGGTCTTCATTGTGCCTGCGTAGAAAAACACACGGGAACAGTATTGTCTTTGTCATCCAGTTATCATGGGACATTTTAAGATCATTTTGCACAAACACTCTCAAAGTTTACTGTAACTTATAAACAATCCGCCAGAGGCAACAGATTTTTTTGTTAAAAGTCTATGCGTATGACCTTTTAAACAAACAAGCCCTTTCATTATTTTTTGCACAAAGCATATCGTGCCATGTCTGGGTTGCGATCAAGCAAATCAAGGAGAACAAACTACCACTTTGGGAATTTGGAGAGAGTAGAATAGAGTTTTTGGTTCAAACCAAAACCAATTCTTTCTAAGTTTTCATGACATGACAACACACAGCCATAAAATGACAACTGACTGAATTTAAGTATATACTTTGGAGTCCTTCTCCCAGTGTTATAGACTCTCTTGTTCATAAGGAGAGATAAACTGGTCAGCTTCTCTCTCTCTCTCTCGCTCTCTCCCTCCATCTCGAGAGCCAGGACGCTCTGCTCTGCTTTGCTTTCCTCATTGCCTGCCCACAGAAGCGTGGCCTGCCTGCCAGCATTTTGAAACTCTACCCTCCCTGGGGCGCCGTCAGTCCCTTCAACATTCCACAGGAGGCCCACTGGACTCGAAACAGGAAGTGGCCAAATTTACCCCAGCCCGTGTCAGACCTATGATTTACCCACACTGTGGTCAACACACAACAACAGATGTGGCAAGACAAAAGGAAAGATGAAAAAGGGGAGGAATAGGAGGGAGGAAGAAAACCTTTATGCTGTCTTTACACAAACACTCAACCGTTCCAAGACAAACGTAAAGAGAAACAGAGGGAGGAGGAATATGAGGAAGATGAAGAGGAGGAGGAGGGGGGAAGAAAATATTTATGATGTCTTTACCCAAACTCTCACCCAATCCAAGACAAATGTAAAGAGAAACTGAGGGAGGAGGAATAGGAGGAGGAGGAAGAGGAGGAGGAGGGAGGAAGAAAACAATTGCTCTGTCTTTTGCATAGCTCATATAGCTCCTCCGCTCCTTCATACATAAACATTCTCCCATCCCCCCTCCTCTTCTAAAACCTCTACACTGCTTATAGTTTGTCATTCCATTCTAAGCATATTTATTCCACGCCCTATACTATAGTTAGCTATCTCACGCTCGGCTGGCTGCCTTCCCCCATTTCCATTCCGTAGTCCTCTGTGTGTGTGTGTGTGTCACAAATGGTACCCTATTCACTATACTGTATAGTGCACTACTTTTGGGCTCTGGTCAAAAGTAGTACACTATAATATAGGGGATAGAGTGCCATTTGGGATGCAATTGCATGTCCGAATGCTTTCCTGTGAAAAGTGATGTGGAGCGGGACCACCTGTTCCAGTGTAGCTGGCCTCACAGGCAGCTATGATAGGCCTGTACAGCTGGGGTTCATCAGAAATGCACAGTTGTCCAATGGACTCTGTAGGCTGAGCTTTGGGCTTTCGCTGCTGCCCTGTCTCTCCCGGAAAAATCCATCCGGCTCCAGACTTTTAGTCTGGTGTGAACATTCAAGCACAGCAGTTGTTCACTGTATCATGAAAGAGAATGTATGGAATAAAGAGCCAGTTGGTTAGTTGGTCAATTGAGGTTACTTACAGTAGGCCCTATGCTATACCTATTGGACACTGCATCAGTACTGACTAATATAGTCTTGCACAGACATTGGTTAAGTCAACTGGGACATTCTGCTATTGTACCTCCATGGCATTGGAGTCGTCTGTTCATTATACTCTAGCATTGCAGGGCTGTTACAATAGTCATGAAGTGCATACCGTCCAAACAGAAAGTCTGCCATTTATTTATGTATCGACTTTATTGAATTTGAACAAAAACCATTTCAGCTGGAAGAAAAGCTGCTATGAAAGAATTTCCATGGCCTTTCTTTTCTGTGTCCGTGGATAAATATTTGGATGGGCACTGTTTATATGATATTGATTCTAACGGCTGCCATTGCTACAATCCAACTAATCTACATCAAGTCAATTTCATACATTTAATCCCTTCACCATGGCGGCATTATGTAGAGTTCTGAACAAGACTGGGATGTCACCAGATATTTTGCCTGGAACAATTTCAGAAGTATGGAGAAATAGACAAATAGTCACTTTCTGCTTGACTCTGCAGTATGCAGGATATCCACATAGTACCCACCATTTTCAGTTGAAATTCCCATCAAAATAGAAAGTCCCCTTGCATCAATCTAATTAACAAAATTAAAAGATTCCCATCAAAATCCGTCTGTTCAACATCTGAGGTTAACTGCTATCCACCTATGTCACTGTTTGTCAGACCTGGAGACGTCCCGAAAATCAGTCTTCTCACGAAAACGTACAGTATGTAGTGTCCGGTTTAGCTTACAAGCTAATATGGAAAAGATGAGACTCTCACAAACAAGATGGTGTGGTCCATTTTGCTCTATGACATCCACATAGGACTTGTCTGAAGTTGGTACTGCCGATGTGCCAAATTCTGTCTGTATCATCCAAACCGTACAGACTAATATCACCACTCTATGGAAAGATGAGGCTCCCACAAACACGATGATGTTCTCCCTTTTGTTCTACGATCCGCACAAGTGTCACAGGACTCACAGGACTGAAGGTAACCCCATACCGGTTAAAACATTTAGTTTTGTTTTAATGTGTAAAAAATATATATAAAAATCCTGAGCTTTCGTATATCTCCGGAATATAGGAGAGACACTTCAAAATCCAAATCCTAATGATGCATTCTTGGACTGTCTGCATTGCCAAGAAAATCTGATACCTACAGGGGTCCTAAAATTCTCAAATCTAAAAGCTAAATGATCCATGATATGACCATCTTAAAACAATTCCATATGTTAGCCTAGTACAACCCCCCCCCCCCCCCCCCCCAAACCTCAAGGCTTAGTTAACAAGTGCTGTGAGAATAATAAAATAATGCTGCTCTTGCATTTACACATCTCCTGGTACTAATTTAGCTGGAGCTGTACCACACCTGCTTGTGTTGGTGTTAGCAGAGGTCAGTTGTTTTACAGTTTGGGAGATGACATCCATGCCACAACGTCCATACTATAAACTCATAGCACAATAAGGACCACAATGGAAATACGTTGTAAAACCTTTTTGATTTATCCACAATGATTTTAAATGCAGTAAATCCACTTGGGTGGCTGAATTGTGTTTAAAATGTTCAAATAAATCATGTCAAATACATAGAGAGTTGGAGGGGAACTTCCAGCCAAGAGAGGGTTGAGTTTTAGCTTAGTGTTAGTGGAGAACAAACGGATGGGCTCATGTGTCATCCAGTAGAGGGGGGAGGGTGTAAATTGATGTATCTGATGTGGTTAGTGTCCAGTTAACGCCCAGTCACACACACACACACACGCACACACACACACACACACACACAGTCAGTCCTCGGCCAGTTGGGGAAAGGAGAAGAGGAACCACAGACATCCCACACGAACACAGCTGTCCCCAGACTGAAGGGTCAGCAGAATACATCAACATCTAAAGAGGAGGGAGGGAGGGAGGGAGGGAGGGAGGGAGGGAGGGAGGGAGGGAGGGAGGGAGGGAGGGAGGGAGGGAAAGTACCTACATTTAGGAAATGGAGCATTCTGTCTATTGGAATGATAACTAAAGGAAAAACTTGAACTTATTTCTCAGTAAATAGCAGTTTGTTCAAGGAATGTAGAATCATGCAGATTGTCACACATTCTAGATAACTCAAGCCAGATTGTACCGTGCCTAACAACATCAACACACTCCACAACATCTCTCTCGATCTGTTGTTCTTGTAAGGTAGTCCTGTCAATCTAATTCTCTCTGACCCCTGCTTCTCTGTGTTTGTTTTCTCTCCCTGTCCCCCAGTAGCCCACCACGACCCGGAAAACACATTCAACTGCAGCTTCATCGAGCCCCCTTCTGTAGTTGAGCAGCCCTGCCCTTCCTCCTGGTCCTCCCAGGAGTCCTTCGATTCCTTCGACGAGGAACCCAGCGATGATGGCCCCGTATACTGTGTACCCCATGAAGGTGAGTCATTACACACACACATACACACACACACACACACACACACACACACACACACAGAGAGAGAGAGGCACACGGTCGGACACAAACGACAACGGACCTGTCTAAACAATGTGTGCCCCATGAAGGTGAGTCATCAGGAAAGAACAATAAACACTGTGATTAGCCACAGCTACTCCACAAATAAACACATCTAGGCACGTATGGATGCATGCCCATACACATGTACACACACAGATGTTTGAACACACACACACACACACACACACACTTGGAGTGGAATTTGTTTGTCACAAAGTGTAAAGGAAGAATACGTACTAGGATGACTGAGCACTGAGTCACACACTTCTGCAAAGCTAATTAGAGCGATATGATAGTTATCCTTACCATGTGCCATCGAGCCCTGTCCCTTGTGTTGATGTGAAACAATGAACAGGAAATATAATGGTAAAGTCATCCTATTCATGAATCTCTCCTTGTAGTTTGGTGGAAAGCATCATGGCTATCAGTTTATATATTATTTAGTTTAGACACCCCCGTGAGTTTATTGTTTTTGGAGGCCTCAACATTTCTTGATATTATTCCAGAAGATAAATATGATGTACACTCATTCTAAATGATGTTGCAGCTTCATCGAGCCCCCTTTATCCATATTGATGCACTAATACTGTATATGAAGAGTTGAATTAAAAACCACTATACATACAGTGCCTTCGGAAAGTATTCAGACCCCTTGACTTTTTCCACATTTTGTTACGTTACATTCTTGTTCTAAAATGGATTACATAAATAAAAATCATCAGAAACCTACAGACATTACCCCATAATGGCAAAGCAAAAACAGGTTTTTCGATTGCTATGAGACTTGAAATTGAGCTCATCCTTGAGATATTTCTACTTGATTGGAGTCCACCTGTGGTACATGCAACATGATTTGGAAAGGCACACACCTGTCTATATGAGGTCCCAAGAACACAGTGGCCTCCATCATTCTTAAATGGAAGCTGAGCAATCGGGGGAGGAGGGCCTTGGTCAGGGAGGTGACCAAGAACCCAATGGTCTCTCTTATCTAGAGTTCCTCTATGGAGATGGGACAACCTTCCAGAAGGACAACCATCTCTGCAGTATTCCACCAATCAGGCTTTTATGGTAGAGTGACCAGACTGAAGCCACTCCTCAGTAAAAGACTCTCTGATTCTCTGGTCTGATGAAACCAAGATTGAACTCTTTGGCCTGAATGCCAAGCATCACGTCTGGAGGAAACCAGGCACTAATCCTATGGTGAAGCATGGTGGTGTCAGCATCATGCTGGGGGGGGATGTTTTCAGCGGCAGGGACTGGGAGACTAGTCAGGATTGAGGCAAAGATGAACGGAGCAAAGTACAGAGAGATCCTTGATGAAATCCTGCTCCAGAGCACTCAGGACCTCAGACTGGGGCGAAAAGTATTTTATACATTTTAGAATATCACTATAACCTAACAAAATTTGGAAAAGTCAAGGTGTTTGAATACTTTCCGAAGGCACTGCATATTTTCAGAAATGTTGGTAAATTAGCTTTTAATGTTTAAAACCTCTTACAGCTACCCCCCTACTTTTTTCAATTTCCGCCTGAAGACATACCCAAATCTAATTGCCTGTACAGGCCCAGGACCAAGGATGTGCATATTCTTGGTTTCATTTGAAAGAAAACACTCAGAAGTTTGTGTAAATGTGAATTGAATGTAAGAGAATATAACACAATAGATCTGGTTTAGATAATACAATGAAAAAAACATATGTTTTTTCATTTTTATTGTTGTATCATCATCTTTAAAATGAACAAGACAAAACAAACATTCAGATAGGATGATGGGGACAATTTCAGTGAAAACATAAGAGGGCAACAGTACTTGTGCAAAGTTTTAGAATGAGAACTTCCAAAATGAGTGTGCTACATGACATTTATCATGAAGTCACCCAGGTGTCCCACACAAGTAGCCCAAATGTACCCAAGTGGCCAAATTGGTGAGGTTATACATTTTGAATGGAATAACTATATACAAAATACCAAAATGGTATTCTAACACACACCCCCCAAAAATTTAGAAAAAACATGAAAAAAATAGAAACATTTACAAAATAACACTTTCAATATTTGGAAGACCCTCAGTCCTCTACACAATATTGTGCTGCTGATGCCATGTGCCATAGCAGTCTCTTTCTGCTGTAAAGCAGAGGGTCACCAAGCATGTGGTGCAGGTGATGGGGGACTTCATTTTGCAAAGAACACAGCGACGCCTCCATGCTGTGCCCTTTTGGCCCTGAGGCACATCCATGCCTGCAGAAATAAATTTGGGCAGATGAACACCACTTGTGGCAGGAGCTGGATGAACCAGCTTCAGTGGGGGATGGACACCTTGGCACTGGGGGCTCCCATTCAGAGTCAGTGTCACTGTGAAAGAAAATGTTCAGTTAGAATAGTTTCACATATGAGCCCTGTATCAACAGGTATAATAAACAGATACATATAGAGTACAGGGAACATAAGGTTGAATATATTATTATAGACCTGCTAGATCTACTGTCTCATTTATATTATGACAGACCAGCTAGATCTACTGTCTATTTCATATTATGACATTTCAGCTAGATCTACTGTCTCTATTATATTATGACAGACCAGCTAGATCTACTGTCTTTATTATAGTACAACAGACCAGCTGTATCTACTGTCTCCATTTCACTTTGGCCATTGTTGTAGGCCTGCCCTCCCCTCAACAGCCTCAAATAGGCTATTTCATGTGGGGGTGGGGTGGGGCGGCAGACACACACATCTCACATTTCATTACATTACATTTTTATATATTGCCACTAAAATTAAAACAAATCACAAATACTATTTTATATTATTAATTGCAAACAACGGCATTAGCATGAGAAGAACTTACCAGTCCAGCTTTACCAAAACAATGCTGTGCGTAACATGCATGGCTCCTTCCGGTATGAAACTTCAATGGACCGGAGTTTACGTTTACGTTTATGTTGTCGAATTTCATCCCGCTAACGGGTTCGGTGCGCAGAGAGGCTAAAAAAAATATGAAAGAGTGTTTTTTCACTATCTAATAATGGCAATAACATATATGTATTTGTTTAAAATCTATTACTTTATGGATTAATTTCAGAGAGACAAATAATGTTTGCAAAATGCTGTATTTCCGCCTCACTTTCCAAGAAATAAGTAGTACTACTAGGTTTTACACAGTCAAATGTATTCAGAGTCATTTGAGATCTGTATGTATAACATTTACTTTTGACATTTTAGTCATTTCGCAGATGCTCTTGTCTAGAGTGACTTACAGTAAGTGCATTCATCTAAAGATAACTAGGTGAGACAAAATATCTTAGTCAAATATACAGGATATGAACATTCCATTCCTGCTAAACAATGGATATATAAAGTGTCTTGAACTGTGGTGTAGTGGTGCCTGGAGAAGTGTGTTTCTTTTCATTTTACCTACATTTTTCCAAATGGCGCCCTGTGTGAAACGTTATATTAGAAACAGTGACATGAAATGACCTAAAATTATACATCCCATATTGGTCTTTCACAGTCAGGTCAACCCAAGCTGTACTGTTCAGTAGGCTAATACTATTGAAACAGATAAACTGAGTCAGAAATTAACAGGTTGCAGATTTTCCCCCATTTTTTCAGGTTTTCATTCTCAAAGTCACACCTTTTTATTTTCTTCAGAAAAAAAAGAATCCATAACAATGCACATCAGGAAACCACTTTTGAGGTCTTGTAAAAATTGTTTGATTAGCTGTGTTTCTGTAGGACATGATATGGAGTTTGCAAAAAAAAAGACCACTGGATTGATGCAAATAATCATTATGATATCATTCTGACAGATAGGCATGGGCTACTTTGTAGCTAGTTAACATTTAATAGAGAAGGTTTTTAGGAAAGCATTTCCATCTACCAGAAGGCAGTTAGGCCTATCAATAGCATCACTATATTTTTCCTGTTCCTTAATTGTTTGAAACCTGGACGTTTTACTTCATATTATGAGGCATGTCTTACCTTGATTCAAAGTAGCTTAAAGACTTATAAAGACTTACTCGTATGCATTCTCCTGTTCTATTGGTTTTCTTTCAACTTTCTTTCATTATCTAGCAGCCAAAGACATTATCCTAATCATATTACCAACCCATGATAATTGTTGCATCTTTAAATTCCACCTCTTTGTAACGGGTATTTCCAACTCTGTATTTCAATCTCTGGCCATGAAACCGCTTGCATTTCCAGCGCGCACTTCAGAACGGTGTTTTCCCGCAAATTGCATTTTAGAACATTCACGGATTGGTCTACTGCCATGTGTACATTGCTGCGCCTAAAATGTGAACAAATAATAGTTTATCAACATTTGAAGCAAAACATTCCAATCTGTTTCATCAGCCCTATTAATTGATACGGCTTATACCTCCGCTACACTACTTTGATACCTATCAGTGGGAATGAAGAAGTAAGTATAGGCAATGCCCACTGAAAAACAAGTGGGTATACAGCGTATACCTGCGTATACCTTCCACTACACCACTGGTCTTGAATACAAAATCTGAGAACAGTCATATTTTACACACACATGAAGGTACTCATAAGCGATCATTTCTGATAAAATAAAAAGTAAAACATGTGTGGATATAGTGTTTTGGAAATAAACTTCATATTCTGACCACCTACGTATGATCACCATTACCGTCCAAACTAAACCTGACTCTCATCAATTATATATCTTACTGTCCCATAGAGTCACTGAATGAGAGTAAGGAGAAGCCAGCAGCTGAGAAGCCATCCGCAGCAGCTGTGCCCAGTGAGGACGATGCAGGGGAGTACACCTCTCTGAAAGACACCAGCGCTACCAGCACCACCACCAACAAGCCTCAGGCTGGGGACGGGAGCGAAGCAACCCTGCTCAAGTCCTCTGACAGCGAGGGCTCCACCAGTGGCTCTGAGTCGGCCATTGGGGCCCTCTATGCTCGCATTGCACACCTCTCCAAGAACTCCAAGGACGAAGAGGATGGGGGTGGCAGCACAGTTACAATAGAGGTCAAAGGTAATGGCAAGCCACCGTCCCCGGGATGGAAGACCACCACCAAACCACGCCCGCCAGACCCTTCCACCAAACCGAAGGTGTCATGGATCCATGGGAACACCGGGAGTACCACACCCCCCCAGGTGGAGCAGCTGAACCAGGGGGGTAAGGGGCTGACAGTGCCCAAGGAGAGGACGACCAGGAGCTCCAGCGACAGCTCAGCCAAGAGCGAAGAGAGGCAGAGGCTGAAGGAGACGTCCAAGGAGAAGAGGAACAAGGAGGGGAAGGGGACGGAGGTCAATGGTTCCCCCAGCAAACACAAGGCCCAACGGCTGGGAAGGTCCAGGGAGGATATTAACCACATGGAGCACATAAATGGAGTGGTGCAGAACGCTCTCAAGAAGATCGGTAACTTCCACAACTCCAACTCTGACAAGAAGGCGGCCGAGAAGGCAGCCGCTGTGGAGAACCCCAAGGAGCCGCCCAAGAGCCCCAAAGTGATCCACCCACACATGAACTCCGAGGCCGCCACACTCCTGGCGGCCCAGCTCAAGGAGAAGACGCAGAGCATCAACCGGAATGAGGGCACCGGCCTGGTAAAGACCAACGGCCTGCCCACCCCAGCCTTCCGGGACCGAGGAGACCGGGAGAAGCCCACTCCTCCGCAGAAGGCCAAGCGGACCACTCCGGCCACCCCAGGCCATCAGAGCTCCAACAAGCCTCTGCTGCCCACCACCACCAGCCTCCAGAAGATGGTGGGTGTGGGGGTCCCCACAAGGGACCCAGCCACCCCCGAGGTCGACCCCAAGAGCCCGGAGAAGCAGGACTTGAACGGCTCCAGGGTGGGAGAGGGTGTTGGTGGAGCAGTGAACGTCACGCCAAAGAAGACACCCATCAAAAAGCCTCCCAGAAAGAGAGGCAAGGAAGGGACATTGGATACTGCTCTGGAAACTAAGACACCAACAAAGACAGCAATTATGCCACCGCAGATAATCAAATAGACAATTTTTTACTCCGACCTATTGACCAGGGTTTTTTATTGTTACTCACACACATGACAATGGGGAATTAATTACTTTTCTTCCAAAGGAGACATGCAAAAGGACTTGGTGGTTTTTCATCAAAGGAATTTATTATGTGTGTGTGTGTGTGTTGTGTGTCCGGGACCAGTGGAAAGTAAATAGAACTTTGTTTAAATTGTGGTCCTTCTCATTGGTGTGGGAGTGTGTTTGTATTATATTGAACTCATATACCTGCAATGTATCAGTTTTACACTTCAAAGTCGGACATAACTGTGGCAGTGGAAGAGTTCTGACAGCGGCAAACAATCATCTTCTATTTTCTTCCATCTCTACTATATCCCTCCAATGCCCACCACTATATTTATATAGGAATTTCCGACAATAATTGTAATTTAAAATGTTTTTTCTCAACATTGTATGTGATACAACAATAGAAATGTAATCTATGCAAAGAGAGGTCTCAAGTTGAAACAAGGTACTGAGAATACAAATACAGTATTTGTCTGTTTGATTTAAATTAGCCAGTTTCAATAAGGAACACTCCATAAAGGAGATTGTTGAGTTATTTGTATATTTTTTTGTTGCTATGTTGTCCACAATCTAATGTTTTAGCTGAAGTACAGTACATTTGTTCCACAATTTTGTCAGTCACAGTTTATTGACAATGAAATGAGTAATCAATGCAAACTTTTAAGGAAGCACTTGTTGTCATTCCCCTCCTAACAGAGCAATAGCCCTGTATTCTGAAGGCACGCACTATATTACCTGGATATGCTGTAAAAGCACCTAAAAAAAGCTAAGAGGCTGTTATGTTCTTTCGTCAAGCCTATTGAACAGCTAGTGTAAATGTCTTAGTCTTAGATTCTTTCCCACTCAATCGTTTTCAGCTTGATTCTTACGCACTAATAAATGTGGGTAGGCAATGTTCCTTAAACCAAATGCTTCTGTGCATTGTTTCTGCAGCCATTGTTTTCTAAGAAGCACACAGAGACAGGTGTATTGCCACTAGGTCTTTGGCCACTAGAAACAGTCTGTGAGAGGCCTTGGCTTATCTGGTATTTCACATCATAATGTTGTTTATAAAGGTTGAAGTCATGTTTGAATTCCAGATTAAATATTATACTTACATTTTGATACTTCAATCATTCTTTAACAGTATATTAATCATCCACCTACCTGACAGACAATCTAGTCATGTTACATTAGAAGGTTGCCTTTTCCTTAACTTGAATTCCAGTGTGGCTAAGTAGCTGAATAATGCTAGCTATTTAAAGCTAATTGGTTAAAGAGGCCTCAAGGGTAACACTTACCCCGAAAGGGATGTATTGTTCAATCAACATTTCATACTGCATTAAGTTTGACTGGTTTTATACATATGAGGATTACTACATTACAAGAGGAGGCTCGTAGAAAAGAGTATGGAATTTAAATACAACACTTAAGCAAAAAACAATTAACCAATCTGCATAATATAAAGTAGTACAAAAGTGGCAGTGGTGTTCAGACCGTGGATTCAGACTTACTGTACATTCCACAGTTTTCAGAGCTATTTGATGGATTTTTTGGTGCCTTTGATGTTTTAATTTAATTTTTTTTGTTATGGTACAGCCAGCCTATTCTTTGCCAGTGTTCTTTTTCGACACGTGAAGGTGTTTTTGTATCAGTATAATTGTATATGTTTGTAAGCTGCGCTTATATGAATTATTTTGCTACTTATTTTTGTGTGTGTCAATGAACTGGCTTTCATGTTACATTTGATTGTTTTGTGTCAGGCTCTCTGCAGCCACAGTATGAGTATGTACTTTGTAAAGTTGCCCTTGGCTTGTCATTTCCCTTTTTCCTGTTGATGTTGTTGTTTGTTTAACACTTAACTGCATGAAGCAGAGTGAAACTTATCTGGCATTAATAGCTACACAGGAATCTATAGCCTAACTCTCTTTTTCTTATCGACTTTCCCAATTGCTATCATTTTGTCCGTAGGAAATATACAATATCAAAACTTCAAAGGATTATACAGGATGTGCATTATTGTGTTACCACTGTTATTAAGTACGTGTAACTAAAACCATATGAGTTGTGTGATTATAAAGTGCCAATTTAAGCAAGCAGAAAACACATCTTTTTATATCTGACTGACTGGCCTCTGCCTGCTTTCACAGGCTACAGTACATATTTTTAAGCAGGGCCTCATAACGCTGCAGAAACATTATCAGTGATATGTTATATTTGTAACTCATCATTCTGTTTTGTTTGTTTGTCTGATCTGATTTTCAGTTTTTTATTGTCGTTGAATTTTTTTTATTTTTTTTATTTACTTCTTTGAAATAAAAGCGATACATGTAGCTATATGGACATTCTCACCTCTCACATTAATCTGTGAACCTATCCCTCAGTCAACCTTTTGCGTGCTAAAATATTATCATTACTATCCCACAAACATCACACAGTGGCCCTAGAGTATTGATTTCAGAACCAGACATATACTGTAGCTCCCTTCCCCCATCTGTAGCCTAAAACCATCCATCCTCTTAGCAATAATTGATATTTTACAGTTTCCGGTGACTCCTGGCTGCCTCTCTCCTGGAAACAAAGAGGATACAGAGACTTTTTCACGGTCACACTTGATCATCAAAGAGGCAGAAGAGCCAGAGGAACAACTGCTGGGCTCCTCCTGAGGGAGACAAGAGCTCCTTTCATGGGGGAAAACAGTGGGAACTCTGTGCTAAGGACCCCAAAGTTAATGCATCATGCGCTGCATATTTGTACTCTTTTGGGGGATAGAAGGGTATATAGCCAGGAGCAAGGCAGAAGGCTGTGCAGGAGTGTATGGATGGATCATGTGGTCGGGTAATTGAATCCAGAAGACCGGGTTATTGACTTGTGCCTGCACTGCTGACATGGTACTCCACTTCCATGTTTTTTTAACTGTATGTGTGTGTGTGTGTGTGTGTGTGTGTGTGTGTGTGTGTAGCATAGACTAAACAAAGCGCACCCTATGCACAGCTAGACTGCAAACTAGGGCACAGTCAAGACGTGACACAGAGGTCGACCGCAGCTTCAGAGCACACTGTGACCACAAAGAGAAGGTCTGAGCCAAACATATCCCAGTCAGACCCAGAGAAAGCAGTTAAATGTGTCTTGATTGACACATGACGTTTCTACGTTGTGTTTTTAATGTAAAGACCTTTCTAAAATAGACCTCCCTCCACTAACTGCCAAATTCAGTTTGTGATACTAACCTGGGCATAAGTGACATAGGCAACATTGCCTAAAAACTCCTGGTCGCACAGCAAAATACTTATTTGCATATGCAACCAAATTGGTCGGACTTTAGAGCCCAGTCTCCACCATCACGAGGGGGCCACTAAAATATTTTTCCTGTGAGGTGGGGGTACCCCCAATTAAATCTTGCCTAGCGCCCCCAAAAGGCTAGGGCAGGTCCTAATACTAATTCACCACATCCCAAAGAACACTCGACTACTGTATTCAGTGTTTGGCTGTAGAACTGGCGGGGTAGAATTGTATAGAACTTACTGAAAGTTAGAATGTAATATAACTTATTGAATGTAAGAATGCTATCAAACTTATTGTCAGAGTGGAACTTACAGAGATGGTGGAGGTTCTCAGCCCAGCATTGCAATATCTGTCACACCGGTGCTCTCCCTCAACATGCCCTATAAGACCGGAATGAATGAGAAGGCATATCTGCGTTTAATCAGTCTTTTGAGAATGACAGGCGCAATCTAATCTTCAAACACAACGTTTTTGTACTAGTGTTTTCAAAGAGAAAGTTTGCAGATAGTGTATATCTCTTTTCTTGTGATTTGGCCAATTCAAATATCAACTTTAGTTGAATTTAAACAATGCCTTTGGCCTGAGGTCTGAAGTATACCTGTAAATTGAGATGCAAACCTGTACTGTATACAGATGGTTGGATGGTTATGATTCCATCCAAAGTGAAACTTTGGTTAGAGAAATATGAAAATATGTGTTTACTCGTTAGTTAGATGCTCAAAGCTTCTCATGTAATTTGTAAACTACAGTATTAGAAAAACAAACAAACCACACAGGATAACTTCCAGGTTTGACAGTCAAACTGTTAGGGGGGAATAGAGTGGGTGGGAAGTGCAATGACAAGTTGACTGACAGTCTAAACAGAACTTGGATCTTGGCACATATTACGGCTGTGTAGTGTGCCAGGTCTATAGAAACAGCAACAGTGAGTCAGCCAAGCTAACAGCCCTAGAACCTAGAAGGTCTTTTCAGAACCCTGCGTTACCACGGTAACAGGAACAGACTGCATCCACATCTGGCATCCATTTCAGCCCTAGCTGCAAAAAAAATAAAATAGAAAGAAAGAAATGTATGAGTGAGGGAAAAAATACAAATATTTTCTGCAATGCAAAGCAGAAAAGAAAATGGGATAAAAAAATAGAAATGTTTCTGTGGCTAGAATGCATGGAGAAAATGTGTTTATATTCTCCCATACATTATGGATATTAGAGCGAGACTCACTGGATGACGTGCACTACTTGTAAAATGATATATTGGACTAAGCAGAGTATTTCAGCATTGAGAGGGAAGTACAGGTTCACTCAAGTCAACATAAGTTTTCATAGTAATTCCTGACTTAAAACTATACACATTTCATTCAAAAGTATCTTATCTACTGTCTGATGTTCATGTCAACACACTATAACATTATATTATATTGTCTTACAGCAAGAGACATTGTTTAATCTTAGTGCTTTGTCACATTGAATGTAATGTAATGTAATGCTCAGCATGTGGAGCTTCAGTAACTATGAAATGACTTTTACTGGAAATGGAGCTGGCATTTTCCCTCGCCCTAAACCACACACACACACACACACACACACACACACACACACACACACTAACCACAGCATGCTGAGGTCAGTGTTTCACCATAAGGAAATAACGCTGGGATCCCATGTATGTTTATATATTTCCAGTGACATCTACTCACTCTGTGATTTAACACTGTCATTATAATAGTATAATATAGCCCAAAACTCAAAACTCCCTCACAATGGCACCACACTCAAATAGGATATTCTGACATACTATGTTGGTTTGAAGACAACCACATTGCATGACATCTCAAATAGACATTCGGCAACACTTCTCTTTAGTAAAGTTCAGGTCAGTATTATGATATATTTGTCATAGAAAGACAAAAAGGGATTATGGGTAAGTAATAAATGAATAAGGGGTCTGTAATTATGCTTAACATGTGGGTTTGAAGTGTCAGCAGATATTGAAACATCAGTATAATAAATTTTTCTGCAAATTATAACTAAATCAAAAGATCTGCTCTACCAAAACAACAAGGCCTTTATAGGTAGGCTAACAAAGTTTTGATTTGCAATGAAACATTTATCTCAGCACAGTATTGACCCATAAGAGTTGAAGCCCTGTCTAAGCTGGGGGAGGGGGGGGGGGGGGGGGTGGGGTACTACTAAGCTATATGGAATTGTTTTAAGAAGGTCATAACAAGGATCACTTTGCTATTTGATTTGGACTTTGAAGACCCCTTGAAGTATCAAAAATAAATATATATATATTATTTGATGACACATTTTATTTAGCCTCACTGCTATTAGACCAAAAAAATTGTCACGTTGGTATGAATGATTCGGGAGACAGGCACAGGAATGCGTAATAGGGTTTTTAATTCAGCCCAAATTACGGCGTAAACACATACAAAAAAAAGGGTTGAAAAGTAAAGAAAAAAAAGTACCTTGAATAAATACGCGCACAATGATTAACGAGACCCGTAATCATCTGCACAATCCACAAGGGCACGAAAGCCCAAAACACACAGCACAGGTACTCACAGGCACCAACGGACATTGGAACAATAATTGACAGCCCAAAGGAAACCAAAGGGCACACTTAATCAAGTACTAATCAGTGGGAATAGGGGACAGGTGTGCGTAATGAAAGTTCCAGAGGGATCTGTGACACAAATGCATAGAATAACAGATTCACTACATGGGACAACAGATAGTCCCTTCATTAAATCTAAAGGAGGATTGTTCTGAAGTGTCTATCCTATATCTGAGCGATATAAGAAAGATCAGGAAACATTGGTTATTTATTTATGTATTTAACCCCTTAGTTTTGTTACTAAACTGTCTCCATATCTGCTTCCATACATTTCTTCAACTGGTACCGGTGGACTTTCAGATGAGTCTTGTGAGGCCTGTGGGCCTCCTAGAGCAAAACACAGAGGGGTAATTTGTGTGTATTAGTGTGTAGCACAAACTGTTTCAGACGCTACAGACAGAAGTTGGCAGATCCGCTGTACCGACCTCAGACGAATCCTAAGACACTTGTGGGGGTCGTAGAGCAAAACGGTGAACACCATCGTATCTGTGAGTCTTTTTCCATAGAAGGGTCATAATAGTTTGTAGTCCAAACCATTTGGACGCTACAGAGTTTCGTCTCATGGTCTGGCAAACATCGCTCTATCACCTTTCACCACGGATGCGGTTACATAGGCGGATGCGGTAAATTGAGATGCATCCAGTGCAAAGAAAAACAGACATCTCTAGCTTAAACTGACAGATTTCTATGAGTATTTTTGTATTATGCTAATCATATTTCCTTGCGGACAATGACCTTATTAGCATTCAACCACATGTCTTCTGTAATGCAGACACTTAGCTAGTAATTATAGTTGTATGATTCATTAGTTATCATCTTGTCTTGTCGTAAACATTACTGATGAATGGGAATAAATTGGGAATCCATCTACAATCCCTCTCCATCCAGATTGTTTTCTGGTGGAAAGAGAGGGGTACGCAAACAGTTGTCTGGGACTTTAAATAGCCTAAACTATTTTTTCCCCCTTTGTCAGCATAATTCTGCTGAGTGTATTAAGGAGCTCTGGTTCTAATAGAAAACAGGTCAGTCAAATGTTCTCTCTCTCCTTCCCTTCCCCTCTCTCTTTCTCTCTTCCTTTTCTCTCTGTCTCTCACTGTCTCCCTCTCTTTCTTTCCATCTTTCCCTCTCTCTTTCCACACCCCCATCCACAATCTATAGAGAGGAGGCAGTGTGTCTCCAGGTTTTCACATATTCCAGAGTCAGACCCAGAGCTTTTTAACTTCCTCTCCAACCTGGAGTAGAGAACCTCACTATGCTCCAGAGATTGGGATGGAAAATGGTCACAAGATTCAGCTCTGTTCTATCCAAGAGCTGGAGAGGGAAATGATTCAGAGCAACGGAGCGTATATTTTTATGCACTGAACCAATGGTCCTACAGTCAATGTAATCAAAAGCATACTGATAAATACACTCAAGCCTCAAGCGGTTGCACACATTGAGTACATTGTATGAGATGCAGGCATTCTTTTGACTATTTTCTGTGCCAAGAATTACTAAAACGTATGTTGCCACCATGGACTTTTCCCTCTCTGGCTTTCCCCCTTGCCTAACTTCCCCCCTTGCCTAACTTTCCCCCTTGCCTAAATAGCTTGCCTTATCGCTGTCTTGCTCTCTCCTTTTTCCAGCCAAGTCATGGTTATTCACACCCTCTTTATCCTGGCTTAATTTGCTGAGATGATACGGCTTTCCGTTCTGCCCACCCAGCTTTCTGCCTGAGACTCCAGGGGTTGATAATGGCCGTCTGACTCTCTAACGCTAAATGGAACACAGGGAGTGCGCGTCACTGCTTTGTGTGTGTGTGTGTGTGTCAGGCTCACACTGAAGCCATTACCCCCTCCTAGCCACACACACACACTGTGGCCATGTGTTTTCCATTAGCAGGCTGAGATTAGAGAGGGGAGCAGCAGTGGTAGTCTGTTTGCCCCGTAGCCTCTCTGATGTGGTCAGCGGCTGGACATCGATCATTGCAAAACTCCCACATCCGGCATGATGTCAACTCACGCCGCCTCCCTAACTCGCTAGTTATTCTCAAATCTAAATATGTAAACACTGAGACCCCTCACCTCACACCACCACAATAGAAAAAACAACTGTTTTCTCCATTGAGGGTCATAAAGCTTTTCTTTAGGTGTGGAGATTAGTGACTAGATTCTATGGGGTTGTGTGCAGTCTAGCACATGGCTGAATTGAAAACAAAGATTTAAAGCTGGAATATTATCATTATTGCAGGATGTCTATCCTCCGGTTCGTGCCACATTGCCAAATGCTCAAAATTGACATATTTCAGCACCAATTTATCATCCCTATATTAGATGTACATGTATTATGTGTCAGCAGAGGGTATAGGCTGTTTTGGTTCTTAGACCTGAGCATAAGTAGGGCCAGTGGTTTGCCCTGACCATGTTACTTGACCTGGAATAACTCTGGGCCCCCAAATGATTTTATATGCAACTCTAGTGTGCAACCCTGTTACCATGCCTACAGTTACCAACCCTATTTTACAGGCAGCAGTGTTTCCAGCAGACAGAGAAAGTCAGGGAGGAAGGCCTTAATTCCCTCTGCAGCCCTGAGGGCCCAGACAGGATCAAACACACAGCCAGACCCCTGTTACTGTTAGTGAAGCTTCCCGCCGCAGCACCACATTAGTGGAGAGAGAGGATAGAGGAAGTGTATGTCTCTATAACAAGCCCTGACGACTGCTGAGTGTGAGGAAACTAAGAGACAGGAGACGGATAGACACACACACACAGACAGGGGCCTGCAGATCAGTTGGGGAAGAGAGAGGGGCTTCCGATTGGTTCCCCTCATTATGCATGTTCGGGATGGCGTGCTGGGAGTCTAGTACACTCACGATGGACATGATAGGAAAGAGGGAAGAGCTTTTTTAGATGGATGTTTGATCTTGCTCCAGATTCTGTGTGGAAACCTGCCCTCTAAATACACCTCTGCTGTCTTCATCCAGGATCTCAGCGATCACTGCCTCATTGCCTGCGTCCGTAATGGGTCCGCGGTCAAACGACCACCCCTCATCACAGTCAAATACTCCCTAAAACACTTCAGCGAGCAGATCTTTCTTTAAAAGTGCTTTCCTCACCATCTTAAATAAGCATGCACCATTCAAAAATAATAGAACCAGGAACAGATATGGTTCACTCCAGACCTGACTGCCCTTGACCAGCACAAAAACATCCTGTGGCATACTGCATTAGCATCGAACAGCCCCCGCGATATGCAACTTTTCAGGGAAGTTAGGAACCAATATACATAGGCAGTTAGGAAAGCAAATGCTAACAGAAATGTGCATCCTGTAGCACAAACTCCGAAACGTTCTCGGACACTGTAAAGTCCATGGAGAATAAGAGCACCTCCTCCCAACTGCCCAATGCACTGAGGCTAGGAAATACTGTCACCACCGATAAATCTACGATAATCGAGAATTTCAATAAGCATTTTTCTACGGCTGGCCATGCTTTCCACCTGGCTACCCCTACCCGGTCAACAGCTCTGCACCCCCCACAGCAACTCCTAAGCCTCCCCCATTTCTCCTTCAGCCAAATCCAGATAGCTGATGTTCTGAAAGAGTTGCAAAATCTGGACCCCTACAAATCAGCTGGACTAGACAATCTGAACCCTCTCTTTCTAAAATGATCCGTCGCAATTCTTACAACCCCTATTACCAGCCTGTTGAACCTCTCTTTTGTATCGTAAGAGATCCCTAAAGATTGGAAAGCTGTAGACCCAAACTGTTAGATCTATCCTATCCTGCCTTTCTAAGATCTTCGAAAGCCAAGTAAAGAAACAGATCACCGACCATTTCGAATCCCACCGTACCTTCCCCGCTATGCAATCTGGTTTCCGAGCTGGTCATGGGTGCACCTCAGCCATGCTCAAGGTCCTAAATTATATTATAACCGCCATCGACAAAAGACAATACTGTGCAGCCCTATTCATCGATCTGGCCAAGGCTTTCGACTCTGTCAGTCACCGCATTCTTATCGGCAGACTCAACAACCTTGGTTTCTCAAATGACTGCCTCGCCTTGTTCACCAACTACTTCTCAGATAGAATTCAGTGTGTCAAATCGGAGGGCCTGTTTTCTGGACCTCTGGCTGTCTCTATGGGGGTGCCACAGGGTTCAATTCTTGGGCCAACTATTTTCTCTGTAGACATCAATGGTGTTGCTCTTGCGGCTAGTGATTCTCTGATCCACCTCTATGCAGACGACACCATTTTGTATACTTCTTGCCCCTCTTTTGACACGGTGTTAACTAACCTCCAGACGAGCTTCAATGCCATACAACTCTCCTTCCGTGGCCTCCAACTGCTCTTAAATGCAAGTAAAACTAAATGCATGCTCTTCAACCGATTGCTGCCCGCACCTGCCCCCCGCCTAGCATCACTATTCTGGACGGTTCTGACTTAAAATATGTGAACAACTACAAATACCTAGGTGTTACGGTTTTCTTTAGGTGAAGTAGAGGCGGACCAAAATGCAGCGTGGTTGTTATTCATGTTTTTTAATTAAGAAAACTATACATGAATAAACTAACAAAACAATAAATGTGAGAAAACCTAAACAGCCTATCTGGTGACAACAAACACAAAGACAGGAACAATCACCCACGAAACACTCAAAGAATATGGCTGCCTAAATATGGTTCCCAATCAGAGACAACGATAAACACCTGCCTCTGATTGAGAACCACTCCAGACAGCCATAGACTATGCTAGAAACCTCTACTATGATACAAACCCAATACCTAACAAAAACCCCAAGACAAAACACACCACACACAAAACCCATGTCACACCCTGGCCTGACCAAATTAATAAAGAAAACACAAAATACTAAGACCAGGGCATGACAATAGGTGTCTATTTAGACTGTAAACTCTCCTTCCAGACTCATATTAAACATCTAAATCCAAAATTAAATCTAGAATCAGCTTCCTAGAATCAGCTTCCTAGAAAGCATCCTTCATCCTTCACTCATGCTGCCAACAATACCCTCATAAAACTGACTATCCTACCGATCCTTGACTTCGGCGATGTCATTTACAAAATAGCCTCCAACACTCTACTCAGCAAATTGGATGCAGTCTATCACAGTGCCATCCATTTCGTCACCAAAGACCCATATACTACCCACCACTGCGACCTATATGCTCTCGTTGGCTGGCCCTCGCTTCATATTTGTTGCCAAACCCACTGGCTCCAGGCCATCTATAAGTCTTTGCTAAGTAAAGCCCTGCCTTATCTCAGCTCACTGGTCACCATAGTAGCACCCACCCATAGCATACGCTCCAGCAGGTTTATTTCACTGGTCACCCCAAAACCAATTCCTTTATTGGCCGCCTTTCCTTCCAGTTCTCTGCTGCCAATGACTGGAACAAATTGCAAAAATCACTAAAGCTGGAGACTCATATCTCCCTCACTAACTTTAAGCATCAGCTAACAGAGCAGCTTACAGATCATTGCACCTGTACATAGCCCGTCTGTAAATAGCCCATCCAACTACCTCATCCCCATATTGCTGGCTTACCTGGTTAAATAAAGGTGAAATAAATAAATAAATAAAAACAATTCTGTGTGGAAATCGGCCTGTTGCTATAATGTATGTATACCAGATGTCATACAGATCCTACAAGGAGTTGGGGAACAAGATATGAGATGCATGGAGGTTCGTGTGCCTTTATGTTCATGAATGTGTGTAACGGTAGTCTTCGGTGGAAGGAGAGGAGGACCAAAGCGCAGCGTGGTAAGTGTAAGTGTAAGAGTCCCGTAAGGTGAATGAAAAATGAAAATGAATGAAAAAACACTAAACAGGAAATAATCACCCACAAAACACAGGTGGGAAAAGGCTACCTAAGTATGATTCTCAATCAGAGACAACGAACGACACCTGCCTCTGATTGAGAACCATACCAGGCCAAACACAAACACATCATAGAAAAAGGAACAGAGACTAACCACCCCAACTCACGCCCTGACCAAACTAAAACAAGGACATAATAAAGGAACTAAGGTCAGAACATGACAATGTGGCTATTTATGTTGGGTATGACTGAGTTCCTTTTACTGCATTTATTTTCCTGTCTTTTCACAGGAATCAGTGTTCACCATGTGACCTATCTCACTACAGCTTTACACCATCATTAGTCCCTCTCATTGTCAGCAGATGGATGGTTGTAACCTCTCGTTCTGACATACTCTCCAACATAGAAGGAGGCCTACACACACATACAGGGAGAAAACATATGGTATGCATCCACACATATACAGTACTCTCACAGAGGCATGCCAAGAATACCCAACCCCCATCTTCTCCTTTCTCTCTCTTTCCTTCTCCTGCTGTTTAAAATTAATTGTATTTGGATTGTTCTGCTGCTCAATCTTGGCCAGCAAACGTACATTGTGAGAAACATGGCTGGGTTTATAACACAAATAAAGATAAATTAAAGTAAAACTATAACTATTTTCCGTGTCGGAGGGGGCTTGTTCTTTTTTAATTTGGGCTGTGGATTTACAGCTACAGCCAAGGGGAGGAAACTCTGTTAAAATGAGGACTGCTCCACCATTTGACACATCATGGCTTGCACACATCGAACTGCTGAATGTTAAGGGTTGAACATCAAGTTCTAAGCTCTAGCCTGGGAATTATAGTGAGAGATGGTTTTGCTTTAGCATTCCAATCCAGAAGGGTTTATTTTTCTTGGAAACATAATTGTCTGTGGCTAGAATTTGGAAGTAGGCTACATTTTTACCCGCCAATCTGCCAGGAAATAATAGTCAGTTGTTGTCGCCCTCTAGTGTACATGTCATGCCTCTGTTTCATTGACAAAGGAAAAGCAAAGGTTTTTTACTATGGAATGGAACAACAGAATACTTTTTTTGTCATCTACTGTATTGTTGTGTCATGTGATTTGACTGCATTCATTTCAAGGGAACTTCTAGCATTAAAGGCATGCTTATTCAATGTAACCATTTATTTCAACCTGAGATACTGTTGTTATACTGTAGCTCCATCTGTGGGGAAATAGAGAAACGTTCTAAAGTGTCACATTCTAAAGTGTTTTTACTATGTTTCACTATTCTCTGCAGCACAGAGTTTAGCAGGTATTTTACCGTCATACATGCAGGCTTAACAAGTTCAAGAAAATGCACTGCAGTGTGCCATGAGGTAGGTTTTCACTAGCACCATGATCTGGGAAAAAGAGATACAGATGCAGGTGTCCTCGAGGGTTGCTACAGAGACAGGGGATATTTTACGGCGTCAGGGGTACCAATCCTGATAGAAAGTGTTCATTAACATCTATATTTATGTTCAAGCCATTTCAAGTGGAACAAGTATTATGCCCATCTGGTGACCATTTCCCATAATGTCTGTCATTGAGAATAAACCAAAAGAAAACCCAAACTAAAAAGATGACTCATTTTCCTAATGGACCCTCTTCCCCCCTTGGCCCTGCCACCTGGTTCAGTCCAACCTGAGCACATGTGTCCATGGTCACCCGAAAGGTAGTTTACTGTGTCAGTTGTTGAATAACTCCATTGAAGACTCAAGAAGCAAGGTTTAGGCTCAAACATGTGGGCCGTTTTGTTGCTCATGCTGACCTTTTCTGCTCCAAGAAGGACGGCAGAAGAAAATGTCACAGATTTAGCCGTTGAAGAGAGACTTGTAATAGCCAAGGGCATACTTAAGGTAAGTTAAATGTGAACGATGTGGTGATTAAATTAGTGAAATGAATTTACTTCTCTACTCTGAACATACCTTTGTTACACTTTCTACTTAGGAGGAAGACACATTTATTGTTGATACATGAAGGCTTCAGTATCTTTGACCTAACTGAGATAACAGATTAGACATGGTGGTTGTGAATGAAAAATACTCATTGTCTGTTCATTTTTCCCATATGGTCCAAGTGTGGTTGGATGAGCCATCAAGAAGATGCCTGAGCTCTATATGTTTCTCATGGAGCGATGGGCATTGTAGTATCCTTCTATTGGTTTCTGTGTAGATCTTCAATAGATTTATGAGGCTAGATTATAATTGTATTATGGTTGCTATGTCACTTTCTAATGATATCTTAGGAGATCGCATTGCCTCATATGGTTACATCGTACCTCATGTAATTTTTTTCAAAACTTGACCCACCCAAAGCCTTTTGTAGTTTCTCATGACCTTCCAGATAAACAAGAAAATGTGTGTTAGCAACAACCCAGTTTTATGTGGGTCCAACTACATTCAAATCCATCATGTGTTGTATGTTCAATTATGTTTGATCTCACTTCAAGTAGATTGTTCTTGAATTTGTTGGTGTTCCCGTATCCTACAGGCAGAGAGTGAACCTAGTCCTGGACAATAACAAAAAATCATGCTTAATGGAGAATCTTCACTGAAATAGATTTTTTTTTGTCCAGGACTAGGAATAATCTGGGCTCAGGAAACCAGCCCTACATATGTTCCTTGAGCCTCCTTTCAGTTGAAGTCACAATCTGGAATATGATACAGGGGAGGAGAAGAATCCATTTCTGATCTTCTACAATGATAAGGATGAGGTTGTTCAGGTAAGATATGATTCCCATTGAAGATGCTACATATTGTAGCAAATTCAGAGGGTAACTCTGACTGGGATTTGAACCTACAGTAGGTCCAGTGACTAACAAGCCAACACTTTCACCATTATGCCAAGAGCGACAAACCATTCAACAAAGTCACTGAGTGTTGGGTTAAGGTCATTACATTAGCTCCTTCCTTTGGGAGAACTTGTCCCCACACTTCTCTATACCAAGTACCTTACATGTAAATGCCTCTCCAAAGGCCTCATCCCACTTCTGACACCAATGTAGTGGTTGTGGGGGTAGGCCTGACAAGGCCTCAAACCCAGGGTCAGCTTTTGTATAGCCAACACCTTAACTCTTACGCTAAAAAGTCAGAACCTCTTGATGGGTGTTGTTTTAAGATCGCTACAATATCGTCTAAAGGTCAGGCAAAGATTATCAGCTAAATGGTTGGGTAAATAACATATATTTTCTGACCTTGACTCAAGCATGACAAGATTAGAAACTGTCATGCCTCTTTCTCTTTAACTGTTTCAAATCACACCTATATGTTCCTATTTTTTATTGTGTAATGTCTTCTTGCAATAGTTATGCAAGAAGACATTACACAATAAAAAATAGGAACATATAGGTGTGATTTGAAACAGTTAAAGAGAAAGAGGCATGACAGTGATGCTGTATATTTTCTGAACCAGTTCAATCTTGCATTATGGTTTCCCCGCCTGTACTGAATGTAAACATTTTGCGTGTGTGTTGTATCAGACTGTCCCTGTAAAGTACATGAAGGTGGATGAGATCAGCAGTCTGCTGGTGTTGCTGGGTTTCTACAATAGATCTCAGAAGAGAGAGGAGGTACTGGAGCAGTTTCAGTACTTTCCCCTGCGTGCCCCCAGAGATGAGCTGTAAGCACAGGGACATCTTGTGGCCATACTCTGTCGTTGCACCCTGTCACACATGACGAGTGAGGCCCCAAGGCCACAACATAATCCAGGCCTCAGTCTGAGGACGACAGACTCTGTGCAGTTGAGCAAAGCAAAGCCCTACCACACCGTCTCACTGTAATTTAAACATGAATTGAATCATGAATTTGTCAATAAAAG
Source organism: Oncorhynchus mykiss (assembly GCF_057628025.1). Taxonomy (NCBI): domain Eukaryota; kingdom Metazoa; phylum Chordata; class Actinopteri; order Salmoniformes; family Salmonidae; genus Oncorhynchus; species Oncorhynchus mykiss. The sequence goes on from NC_143027.1 coordinate 44,229,068, forward strand.
TTTTCACAAGTTACGTCAAATGTTTCTCTTACTGACTTTTTGTGGCTTACTACCATTTTATAGAGATCCTATTAAATGACTATGTAATAAACCCTTGACGTTAGAATGGGGTGAACATGGCAGCCAGATTGGCCAGGGAGAAATCCAAACCCGTCTAATTGGCGTGAATGGCAGAATTGACATAATCCAGATTTGATTTATGCAGGTAAGTAAAAGTAAGGTGTGTGAAATATCAGAAATTGTGTAGTGGAATTATTGTCAACCTAAAATATTGTCATATAATTATATATACAGTTGATATGGGTTGTTGACCAATTTTCTGTCTAAATAGCATCTAGAATAGATGTAAGCAGACCATAAATGTCTCCATTGTTGTTTTCTTGGATAGCTATGAGTGCTATTATATGACACAATATCAGTAATTGTTGCAAGTCCAACTGATTTCTGCCAGTTTATTGCTGCGTTGTTTTAATGGAATATTAGAGTAATGGCAGTTCATTTGAAAAATAAATGGAACCATTCCTCTTAAACTGGCAGGCAAACTAGCTAACAAACATACAGTGCAGCTAAATTCTTCAAATTCATTATTTTACACATTATCTTATCACAGCACATGCAAACCATGGTCGACCAACTCCCTGACCTAAACGGCTGGCCTTTATACCATCATAAGAAGGTTCATGTCCATCTAGTATTCTAATTCCTAATGACATGCTTACCACACTGTCTATCTTTCATCAAAACATGATTTATTTGCATCTCATTAAAGTCACAGAGCAAAGTTTCAACAGGTAACGATTGATATTAGTTAGTGTAGCAAATATGTGTGATGTTGATTTAAAAGAGAACCTGCCATAAGATGTCCTACGGTTATTTTGCATACAACCTTTCTGGGAATGGTGCAGGATAGCTGCTTGGCTTTGGAACATTCTCAGCACATTTAAGGAACTCCACAAAAAAAATGTATTTCTTGGTATTTTATTACTTTAACAAAACATTTCCTGAAAGTTCACATTGGGAATGTTTACTCATGGATCTAGAACGCTAAGAAACAACGCTCTTCTGTGGGAATTTCCGTACTTGAGCAATACGTTTCCTACATGTTTCCTCATGGTTCTATGTAAAGTAATGTCCTCAAATTGTTCCAAGAACGCTAAGAAACAACGTTCTTCTGTGGGAATTTCAGTACTTTAGCATAATGTATCATACAGGTTTTCTCATGGTTCTATATAAAGTCATGTTCTCAAATTGTTCCAAGAATGCTAAGAAACAATGTTCTTCTGTGGGAATTTCAGCATAATCTGTCCTACAGATAAAGAAAAAATAATGTATACCGCTATCTCATGATAGCCAACCACCGCAGTGCTTATCCCGCTTTCTCATGACACCTCAAGCACTGCAGTGCCTTAGACCGCTGCGCCACTCGGGAGGCCCTACAGGTTTTCTCATTGTTCAATTTAAAGTAATGTTCTCAAATTGTTCCGATAACGTTAAGAACACTTTCCATAAAAAAACAGAACATTCTAAGATTCTAAGAATCTTAATAAAAACATATCCATTCGGTTCTCATAATCAACAAAACTCTATCCTGAATTTGGAAAGTGTGTTCAGGTGTGTTGGCCGCGGCCACTTATTGGGCATACCTGATCTTAATGAGTGCTTGTTTTCTTTGAAATTGGGTCTGTTTGAATAGACTAAAATGAACAGCCTTGTATGTGTAAAAAAAAAAAATATTTTAGCGCCATCCTGGTGGCGCTGTGGAATAATTCCAGCAATAGAGAACAGAAGATTATAGGTTCAAATCTCACTGATGCTGTGTCACAATAAATAATCAATTACTTTCCATGTGTCCTATCTGTGATTGTAGTTAAAGAGTTAACCTAAAATAAGATGGTGTTTTATTGAAACATTCAGTGAATGTTTTAAGGAAGTTATTTTTTTAAATCGAAAGTAGCAATCATTTCCGTTCTCAGGGCATTAATAAAACCCCCCAGGAAAACTTTCAAGCAACCAGACTAAAATATTCTCAGAACCCCTCTGCAACCTAAAAATGTACTTTTCACTTCTGTTCTCAGAACATTAAAAAAATGTTCAGTTTTACCAGTCAGGAACATATGGCTTCGTTCTCACAATCAATATGAAACCAAAAACATATGTTCCTACAACTTCCACGGAACCAAATGATCTGGCTGGGAAAATTGTCCCTATTGATGGGTTTTATCTATTGTTGTTTTTTTCACAAGGAATGTTCAATTTGACGTTTCAAAACTTGGTTGACATGAAACCTTCTATTCCCATGTATTAAAACCCTAACAAGGTACTGAGTGCAGAGCCACAGCCACCACGCAGCTATGTATGTCTAGGGCACTAATCCCCCTGTCATCTCTCCTCTCTCCACTCTGAAAATCTAATCAGCAGACACTGCTGTCTGGTTAACTAACGAATCCCTACAGCCCTCAATCACACACACACCATTACAAACACACTGTTGTTGCCTTCACCCACACAAACAAACTGATAGCAGGCATGGTTTTATTGGGCAGCCACCATGCCTGTGTTCTACTCCCCCACACCCAAGAACCTGCATATGGTCCTGGCTTCCGTCAGTGGGTCTGTGTTCACCAACAACAGGACTGGGGACTTTAGCAGTGACTACAACAGGGAGCAAGATGACAAAACAGCTAGGCCTGATTCCAAGAATAGGCAGAATACTATATGATGCCCGTTTCAAATAGCCTATGTATTCAATATATTTGTTACTCTGAAATGTATTTGAAGAGGTATTTTATGAAAATATTTCACATCCTTTTGGAGAGTGTTTGGATATTCAGGAAAGTATTTATATACTTCAAATTCATATACTTCAAATATACATTGATTTATGGTCAATCTATCGCTTTGTTTCTATATTCTAATCAATGAGTTGGTGTCCCACCTTCCCCTTCAGATGCTCCTCTACTTCAACATATTCCAGTTCCCATGCTGGTAGGTCTCAGCTGTTGTCATGTTGAATCAGAAGACGGGTTCTTCGTATGACTTCACAGAGGTCGCCCCAAGGTTCCACAATGCTTTGTTTAGTATTTATAGCATACCCAAATCAATAATGCGTTATTAGTCTTTCTTGTCACAGTTGTATTACCTGCCTGGTTACTACCAAGCTCTCCTTGTGACTGGGGTGGTTCTGCTTACCATCTGTGAAATCACCAGGCTCTATCTGGGCTATATCGGAACCCTCAAAGAGAAGTTAACCGAAGCCAACTTTCTCTCTGGAACTTCCTCTCTGGAGCAGTGGCGTTGTATTCATGGATGCCAAGGGAAGCTGAGCTTCCCTAAAAAATTGACCAATAAAAAAAGGGTAAAAAACACATTAAAATAATATATCTTTTGTCTCTCTGTATTTCATTAGTCCTTAAATTCAAAAGAGGCTGAATGTACACTACATGACCAAAGTATGTGGACACCTGCTCGCGAACATCCCATAACCCCTTTGCTGCTATAACAGCCTCCACTCTTCCGGGAAGGCTTTCCGCTAGATGTTTGAACATTGCTGCGGGGACTTGCTTCCATTCAGCCGCAAGAACATTAGTGAAGTCGGGCACTGATGTTGGGAAATTGGGCCTGGCTCGCAGTCGGTGTTCCAATTCATCCCAAAGGTGTGCGATGGGGTTCGAGGTTAGGGCTCTGTGCAGGCCAGTCAAGTTCTTCCACACCAATCTCGACAAACCATTTCTGTATGGACCTCACTTTGTACACGGGGGCATTGTCATGCTGAAAAATAAAAGTTTCTTCCCCAAACAGTTGCCTCAAAGTTGGAAGCACATTATCATCTAGAATGTCATTGTATGCTGTATCATTAAGATTTCCCTTCACTGGAACTAAGGGGCCTAGCCTGAACCATGATAAACAACCCCGGACCATTATTCCTCATCCACCAAACTTTACAGTTGGCACTATGCTTTGGGGGCAGGTAGCGTTCTGCTGGCATCTGTCAAATCCAGATTCATCCGTCGGACAGCCAGATTAATGCGTTTCCACTGCTTTAGAGTCAAATGGCGGCGAGCTGTACACCCCTCCAGCTGACGCTTGGCATTGCACATGGTGATCTTAGGCTTTTAGGCCAAGGAAACACATTTCATGAAGCTCCCGACGAACAGTTCTTGTGCTGATGTTGCTTCCAGAAGCAGTATGGAACTCAGTTGTGTTGCAACCGAGGACAGACAATTTTTTTTCAGCACTCGGCGATCCCGTTCTGTGAGCTTGTGTGGCATATTACTTCGGGGCCGTTGTTGCTCCTAGACGTTTCCACTTCTCAATAACAGCACTTACGTTTGGACTTGGCAGTTCTAGCAGGGCAGATATTTGATGAAGTGACTTGTTGGAAAGGTGGCATCCTATGATGGTGCCACGTTGAAAGTCGCTGAGCTTTTCAGTAGGGCCATTCTACTGCCAATGTTTGTCTACGGAGATTGGATGGTGGTGTGCTCGATTTTATAAACCTGTCAGCAACGAGTGTGGCTGAAATAGCCGAATCCACTCATTTGAAAGGGTGTCCACATATACCATATTTAAAAAGTATCTCCCCCAGAGAAAGCATCCGAGCGAGCGAAATAGCGCCCCTCTATATGTGTAGGTTATCTATCGTTAGCTAGATAAAGTTGGCCTTTTCCTAAATTAGCCATGGATGGACACAGAGATTTGGACATGTGGTTTTACTTAATTCTCCGTACCGGCCAGTGATTATAATGGTGATTCTGATCCAACCACATGTGAAAGAGACGTGATTAAAATACAACTTTGAAATGCTTTTTCAAAGGAGGAAGCTACTAAAGTGTTAAATTGTGCCCAAATATATAATTAAATCAAACCAAATTGCATTTGTCACATGCGCCAAATACAACCTTACCCTGAAAATGCTTACTTACAAGCCCTTAACCAACAATGCAGTTTTAAGAAAAAATAACAGTTAAGAAAATATATACTAAATAAACTAAAGTAAAAACAATAATAATGAGGCTATATTACAGGGGGTACCGGTACCGAGTCAATGTGCGGGGGTACAGTTTAGTCGGGGTAATTGAGGTAATATGCATATGGTAGGGGTAAAGTGACTATGCATTGATAATAAACAGTGAGTAGCAGCAGCTTAAAAAAAGGGGGTCAATGCAAAAAAAATTATAATAATTTTTATGTAACCTTTATTTATACAGGTTTTTCTCATTGAGATAAAATCTATTTTCCAAGAAAGACCTGAAATAGTCCGGGTAGCCATTCGATTAACTGTTCAGCAGTCTTATGGCTTGGGGTTAGAAGCTGTTAAGGAGCCTTTTGGACCTAGACTTGCAGTAGCAGAGAGAACAGTCTATGACTAGGTTGGCTGGACTCTTTGACAATTGCTGGATATTGTGATCTGTTATAAAATTGTAATTTTGTTATGAAATTACGAGTTGATGCACTGTTTTATAATTGTGCTGTTTATTTCCATAAATCATGTGCGTTTCAAAACGGCCTTTCAGTTCAGTTACTTTGATGATTGATAATGGTAGTGGTAGTTATAACCACAGGAGTGCACTAAATGACCATAAGAGGGATAGTAAACTGTGAAGAGTGTGGTAAAGTCCCAATAGTAAATGATCATGGTGCTCAGATCCTGGTGAGAGATCTTGTCTGATGATCCAAGCGTAGCTTGTAGCTTTTGTGGATAGATAGGGAGACAGAACCATAACAGCACAAAATTTGACAGCACAAAATCTCCAAAGGATATTATTTAAATTCCAATCCTATATGCCAAGATATTTGGTTGAGATAAGAGGAAGAACGATTGGTAACAGTACATTTTCTTTCAGTAGAATATTTCAATTTCACAACTAAAAACATTTAATAACCAGCTTACAAGTAACCGAGTACTCAAGCAGAGGTACTAAAGGTAATCTTATAAAGAACACTATGATTGTATCACTAAATAATAATAACAGCTTGAATGCTTTTCCAGTCAAGATAATCTCTCTGACTGATATAGCCTACTGTGCAATTCAATCCATGCTCATTTATTTGATTTTACCTTTATTTAACTGGCAAGTCAGTTAAGATGAAATGTAGTCCTGTGTTAATAGCGTTTCCCTCATCCCCCATTTACCAGACGACCCAGCCCTCCCCGGCCTCGTCCGAAATCACATTTAATAAGATTGAATTCCATTTGCCGTTGAAGAGGAATAAGGAATAGAAATAGCGGTAAGAAAAAAAGAGAGAGAAAATCCCCCTGGAGGTGTCGGGCACATCTGAAGCAGCTCTCCTCACTGCTGCGATTTCTCTGGCTTCTCATCAAATTGACTTCCTTTTAGCTGAATGTGGTGAATAATAGCCTGCGAGAGGCAGGGGACATAATACTCCCTATCTCACCAAACATATTGTTTCCCTTGTGATTTCCCTTTGAAATGTGACTGTGAGTTCTGAGTGTCTCTCTCTGTCTGTACCCCAGGATTCTTTTGTATATTTTTTTAATATTTTTTGTCTTCATCCCCCTGTGTTGCAGAGTACTGTCATCCCTCTCTCTCACACACTTTCCCTCTCTCTCTCCTGATGCGGTAGGCCCCATCTTCTCCTTAATTATAATTGGGTGCAGCTTCAAGGTAATCACGAATGTGATCTCTGAGACGTGTGGTGGTGGTGCTGTGAGAGCTGTGTGAGGGGCGATGAGAAACGACTGCCTTCTGGATCTGTGTGTGTGTGTGTGTGTGTGTGTGTGTGTGTGTGTGTGTGTGTGTGTGTGTGTGTGTGTGTGTGTGTGTGTGTGTGCGTGTGTGCGTGCATGCGTGCGTGCACATGTGTGTGTGGGGGTCCTCCTTGGACAGGTACCAAAAATGTGTGTGTATGCTTAGACTTATTATCTGTGACTGTGATGACTCTATGGCACTATGAAAACATGTACGCTTGTCATCCCCCGGAGATGTCTCTCTCTTCTCTCTCTCCTTCTCTTCCTTTTCTCTTTGCACCCTCACCCTCTCTCTCTCTCTCTCTCTGATGATGTGTAGAGTAGGGCCTGTTGGCTTGTTGTTGGTGAGTGAAAGGAATACAGCTGTAGATGGGAGCACAAATAAGGTTTTCCGACCACAACATATAGGTAGGTGGGAAACCTGACTGTTCACCATGGATTTAACTTTTTTGGTGATGGTTGAGCATAGGCTACTCATGTAGGTACAGAGTGCTAGAGAGAGATACCTCATCATTCTTAAGTGATAAAAATCCTCAGTAATCGTAGACAAACATACAACATATAGGCCACTATTTTTACAACACGTAGAATATCACAGGCCTAATCGCAGTATAGATAATACCAAACATAACACTTTTCTTCATCCACCACATTGTTTCCTTCATATTGTAATCTCTAATGCTGGGCCCAGAGAAAATAGAGCGATTTTGACACCATCCTTAGTGGCTCATATTTGGAATCAGGTGAAGATTGGCGCCGGAACCTTGCAATCTGAGTGTGATTGTCAGTGTTAAGGGGGATGCCAGGGTCCAGGGTAATTCACTTCCCTCAGTCAGGGGTTTAAATGGCCACTCAGGGTTCTGCATGAGAAGGACCGTATTACATTGCTTGGGCTCAGTGAGGCAGGTGGATCTTAATGTGTTGCTATGAGCTAACTGGGAACCTGACATTTATTTAAGTGTTTGCTGTTGGTATTTGCCAGTGATTTAAGTTAGCTTTTCGTATTTCCCTAATGAGTAAGTGAGTTCTTGCAGATTTAGGCAATATAGACAAGAGAGAATATAATAGACGACATGTGTCAAAAAGTGATTGATGATCTATTTTTAGTGTCATATGTTTATGCCCTTTTATGGACATCCTGTCCGGATATTCTCACACTATGAAGTGACTGCTTAGGTAACATGATAGTGCAGCTGTTCCATTGAATTAAAGCATATGTTTTCAATAAAAATGTCCTGGTGATTGATGTGTAGTGAACTTGGTGAACTGTTGAATGTGTTTGAACATTTGAAACAGTTGGAAATGTATGTAGTGAATGGGGAAGGCCTGAGTTTGACAATTTGAAAAAGTTGGGAATTTATGAAGTGAACTTATGGATCTGCTGTTTAGGGATCTTGTGAAATGGAAAGGTATTTGCTGGGTATGTCTGCCTGAGTATAAGTAAGTGTTAGACGTGTCCTATGACAAGTTGAACGCGGAACGAGGAAGAGCTTGGTTTTGCTTCTTTGGAAAGTTTGTTGTTTGATAGTGTATTGGAAAGTTATTGCTAGCTACCTAGCTTCTTAATTTGGATCCTGTGACGCAGTTGGCATAAGTTGCTGGGACTGCTTGTCTCTTTCCAGTGATCCTACTGACCAAGGACTGGTCTGAGGAGATATTTGGCGTTGCAGCTAGCCTAGCTGCTAGTTAGTTGCATATAAAGCTAGTGAGGTGTTCTGAATGCAGCCCGCGACATGGTTAGCCATTGTGGCTGGGACTGCGGATTGTCCAGGGTTTGTGGCTGTTTGTTGTTTTCAATTTTCCCAGTGACTTTCCCTGTCTGGAACTGCAAGGAGAAACAAAGTAACCTACGTTGCTAGCTACCATGACAAAGACCAAAGCCGGCGGGAGTACCGTTGAGGACAGTGGTGTCTCTCTATCACACGTGAAGGGTCTTTTAAATGAACAAAAATAGACCTACAAGCAGTTGTTACAACAACAAGGAAATATATTAAAGTGTTTTGTCCAAATGCTTGTAGATTCTACTAATAAAGGAATGGACGACCTGACTAGAGAGGTCCAGGACCTGAAGAACAGTGTGCAGTTCTCCCATGGTCAGCTCGATGAGTTGAAACAGGATAACGGCAAGATGACAACAATCTGCAAGTCATTGAGAGAGGACATCAGTTCTGTGTGTAAATCCATGATAACAATGACATATAAATCAGACTATCTCAAGGGACAATCAAGACGGAACAACATGGTTTTGGATGTAACTGCATATATTTTCTATGTATTTTTCTCTTTCTTCATCTGCTCTTTTCAGTATTATGTCTATCTCTGATAAGCTACACAGGAAAGGGCTGAAAATAGATCATATTAATATATGTAGCCTTAGAAATAAGGTTCATGAAATCAATAACTTGCTAACATCAGATAACATTCATATATTAGACACTTAGATAACGGTGATTCTGATCCAAACATATAGTTATAACCACTGAGACTCACTTAGATAATTAATTTGATGATACATCAGTAGCAATACAAGGATATAACATTTATAGAAGAAACATAAATGCTTATGGGGGAGGTGTTGCTGTATATATTCAGAGCCATATCCCTGCAATGCTTAGCGAAGATCTTATGTCAAGTGTTATTGTGGTTGCAGGTTCACTTGGCACATCTAATGCCTTTTCTTTTGGGGTATTACTATAGGCCACCAAGTGCTAACAGTCAGTATCTAAATAATATGGGTGAAATGCTTGATAGTGTATGTGATCTAAACAGAGAGTGCTACTTTATTGGGGACCTACCTGAATATTAATTTGTTTTTCATCAAGCTGTCCGCTCAAGAGGACTGTAATCTGTTTCAGGTTAATCTACCAGGGTGTTTACAAACAATACAGTAACAAGATCGTCCACATGTATCGATCATATTTTTACTTATGCTGTAGAAACTTTGTTCTAAAGCTATATCTGTACCCACTGGATGCAGTGATCACAATATAGTGGCTATATCAAGGAAAGCCAAAGTTCCAACAACTGGGCCTAAAATAGTACATAAGAGATCATACATGCGAGTCTATGTGGATGATGTTAAATATATTTGTTGGTCTGATGTGATTAATGAGGAGCATCCAGATGCTGCACTTGATGAATTCATGAAATTGCTTCTTCAAATTATTGATAAACATGCACATGTTAAGAAACTGACTGTTAGAACTGTTAAGGCTCCATGGATTGATGAGGAATTGAAAAACTATATGGTTGAAAGAGATGGGGCAAAAGGAGTGGCTAATAAGTCTGGCTGCACATCTGACTGGCCTGCTTACTGCAAATTGAGAAATTATGTGACTAAACTCAATAAATAGAAGAAGAAACTTTATTATGAAGCAGAAATCAATGACATAAAGAATAATAGAAAAAAAGTTTCATTGAAATTATGGGCAGAAAGACAAATCAAATCAGATGGCTTATTCATCACAAAACCACTTGATGTTGCCAATTACTTTAATGATTATTTCATTGGCAGAGTGGGCAAACCTAGGCAGGAAATGCCCACAATGAACAGTGAGCAATTGTATTCATGCCTAAAAAAACAAATAACGAAAGAAAGGCAGTGCAAGTTTGAATTTTGTAAAGTTAATATGGGAGAGGTGGAAAAATGATTGTTATTGATCAATAATGACACACCTCCTGGCAACTTAGATGGAAAGCTACTCAGGATGGTAGCTGACTCTATTGCCACTCCTATCTGTCATATTTTTAATCTGAGCCTAGAGGAAAGTATTTGTCCTCATGCCTGGAGGGAAGCCAAAGTAATTCCGCCAGCCAAGAGTGGTAAAGTTGCCTTTATTGGTTCAAACAACAGACCTACAGTATAAGCTTGCTGCCAGCTCTTAGCAAACTGTTGGAAAAAATTGTGTTTGACCAAATACAATGCCATTTATCTGTAAACAAATTACCAACAGACTTTCAGCATGCTTATAGAGAAGGGCACTCAACATGTACTGCACTGACACAGATGACTGATGATTGTTTGAAAGAAATTGATAATAAGAAGATTGTGGGAGCTGTACTGTTAGATTTCAGTGCAGCCTTTGATATTATTGACCATAACCTGTTGTTGAAAAAACATATGTGATTCTCTCATGTCAAACATGTAAAGTGTGGTGTACCGCAGGGCAGATTTCTAGGCCTTCTACTCTTTTCTATTTTTACCAATGACCTGCCACTGGCATTAAACAAAGCATGTGTGTCCATGTATGCTGATGATTCAAACAAATATGCATCAGCAACCACAACTAATGAAGTCACTGAAACCCTTAAAGAGATGCAGTCTGTTTTGGAATGGGTGGCCAGTAATAAACTGGTCCTGAACATCTCTAAAACTAAGAGCATTGTATTTGGTACAAATCATTCCTTAAGTTCTAGACCTCAGCTGAATCTGGTAATTAATGGTGTGGCTGTTGAACAAGTAGATTGTAAACTGTCATGGTCAAAACATGTAGATTCAATGGTTGTAAAGATGGGGAGAGGTCTAGCCGTAATAAAGAGTTGCTCTGTTTTTTTGACACCAGTTCTGCAGGCTATAGTTTTGTCTAATCTTGATTATTGTTCAGTCGTGTGGTCCAGTGCTGCAAGGAAAGACCTAGTTAAGCTGCAGCTGGCCCAGAACAGAGCGGCACGTTTTGCTCTTAATTGTAATCAGAGGGCTGATATAAATAATATGCATGCCAGTCTCTCTTGGCTAATAGTTGAGGAGAGACTGACTGCATCACTTCTTTTTTTTATGAGAAACATTAATGTGTTAAAAATCCACAGCTCTGACACACACATCCCACCAGACATGCTACAAAGGGTCTTTTCACAGTCCGCAAATCCAGAACAAATTCAAGAAAGCGCACAGTATTATATAGAGCCCTTATTAAATGGAACTTCCTTCCATCTCACATTGCTCAAATAAACAGCAAACCTGGTTTCAAAAAACAGATAAAGCAACACCTCGCTGCACAATGCCTCTCCCCTATTTGACATAGAGAGTTTTTTTTTGTGTATGCATTGATATGTAGGCTACGTGTGAATTTAAAAAAAATGTATGTAGATCTGTCCTTGAGCTGTTCTTGTCTATTCTGTATTATGACATTCTGTATTATGTTTCATGTTTTGTGTGGACCCCAGGAAGAGTAGCTACTGCTTTTGCAACAGCTAATGGGGATCCTAATAAAATACCAAATACAATGTCTAAAGCAGATAAACCACAGAAAACTACAGAAAACATGCCTCCTAGACCAATTCTAAGTGTATTGTGATTTACCTTCAATGAATGAAATCCCTGCCTCTCTCTATGTCTCTCTCCCCCTTGGGGTGAGTGTGAGGCCTGGTTGCATGGGTGGTGTCAGGTTACAAGCTGTGGGGTTACAAGCAGAGAGAGAGAGAGCGAGAACCCTTCCCGATGCCTTCTTTTCTAAGAAAATAATAATAGTTTAAAAAATGTTTAACTGTTTTTCGGACAATTAAAAATAATTATACATTTTAAATATATATTTTGTAGTAATGTGTGATAATAATATGTATGATATATATATATATATATATATATATATATATATATATATATATATATATATATAAAGGTTTTGTAAAAAACAAACATTTTAGAGGTATAGTTTAATATTGCATAGTGATCTTTTAATAATAGTGATATGTTTAATGTTGGTAGTAACATTTTTGAAGAAACAAAGGGTTTTAAAATGTAATTTACCTTTAATGAAATCTCAGGCTCTCTCTGTCTCTCTTCCTCTGGACCTATGTCTCTCCGTCAAAGGAGAGTGTGTGTATGTGGGTGTGTGTGAGACAGGGTGCCAGGTTACATTCAGTCTTTCCTACAACAAAATAATTATACATATAAACATTTAATGGGTATTAATATGTAGTGTTGTGTGATAATAATATTTAGGATTTATATAAAGGTTTAGTAAAAAAAACAGAGTTATAGTTTAATACTGCATAGTAAACTTTTTAATAATTTTTATATGTACAGTAGGCATTTTGGGAATTAACATTTTTGAAGAAAATATTGTATTTAAAAGGAACATGTAAATGACCTTTAATGAATTAAATATCTCTCTCCCTCTCTCTGTATGTCTTCCCCGATCTGTTTCTCTGTTTCTCTACACAAGAGCCAGGGCTTCCTGTAAGATGTATGTGTTTGTGTGAGTGTGTCTTTAAAAACACCTGTCTGAAAACGGTTGTGTCCTGGGGCATCCGAGGATCTCATGACCTTTGACTCTGAACGTGTCTGTATGTGTCTTTAAACCAATGTTTTTTTTTAAAAACTGTCTAACCTTTAATCATCAATACCCAATATATTAAATAGTTAACGTGAATGGTTTGTTGGCCCCTTAACCCAACAATGAAGAGGCGACTCCGGGATGCTGGCCTTCTAGGCAGAGTTGCAAATAAAAAGCCATATCTGAGACTGGCCAATGAAAAGAAAATATTAAGATGGGCAAAAGAACACAGACACTGGACAGAGGAACTCTGCCTAGAAGGCCAGCATCCCGGAGTCGCCTCTTCACTGTTGACGTTGAGACTGGTGTTTTGCAAGTACTATTTAATGAAGCTGCCAGTTGAGCACTGAGTCTGTTTCTCAAACTAGACACTCTAATGTAATTGCCCTCTTGCTCAGTTGTGCACCAGGGCCTCTCACTCCTCTTTCTATTCTGGTTAGAGCCAGTTTGCGCTGTTCTGTGAAGGGAGTAGTACACAGTGTTGTACAAGATCTTAAGTTTCTTGGCAATTGATGAAATTGATGTTCAAATGTTGCATACACATTTTTTAGCGCCTAGATATTGTGTTATATGTTAGAATGTCTAACAAACAACTATATTGTATACATCAATAATATTGTTTTGTCAGGAAAATGTACATATAATAATAATAACATTTTACCTGCACCTGTATGCAGACGATACGTTTGTGTACTCTATCGCCCGCCCTGCTGATCATGCTCTATCTGAACTACATTATGCTTTTGTTATTTTGCAGAAAACCTTTATTGACCTTAAATTACTATTGTATACGTGTAAAATTAAGTATATGTTGTTTTCTAGAGTGTGCAAAAATGATTCTAATGACTGAAGTGTATGTACCTAGTATGTTGTATATGTATAGTTAAGCTGTCATGTAAAAAAAAAAACATATTGATGAGTTAGTTAATTAAAAAGATGAATATAAAAAGGGGCTTCTTATAAAGAAACAGGTCAGGCCTCATGCTTAATAGTACAAAGCAGATAATTCAAGTGATGTTCTTACTGGTCCTAGACTGTGGCGAAATCATCTATATGAATGCAGATGCCACTTTTTTAAAGCCTTTAGATGCATTTGACCATAGATCACTTAGTTTTTTATGGATACAGGTTCAGTACACATCCCTGCATTCTCTATCATGAAGTAGACTGACCCTCTTTGAGGTCACGTGGGTCAATTAATTGCTCTCTTTGCCTTTATATAGCTCTTTGACATACTGTAAACTCCCTCTGTAGCTAACATCTACAACATATACCATTAGGACGTACGAGTCGGAGTTATCATACACAGTCTCAGGGATAGCTAGCTCTGGAAATTCCTTTGGTCTGTACAGAGTTAGGTAAATCAGCTCTTTACCCCTTAATGTGGAATAATCCCCAAGCTTCTCTAAACATTAATGTTTTGGTGTGTCTAGGTTAACCAGCCTGTGTGTTCGTTTCAAAATGACCGCCCAATTATAGCTTATAATAAATCCATAATACATACATATATTATCGCCTAATGTTGTGTTGGATCTTTTATAAACTTAAGTTCTTGTGAACATTACAGGTTTTGAAATTATATTTGCTATTAATGGCCTATAGGCCTCATTGACCTGAGCTCATACAACTAGTTTTTGAGTTAAAAAAAAGCATAATGTATGGATTATTTTGACAATAACAAATACTCAGATGAAACACATTGTGCTATTTATCACAGACTACGTTATCCTCTAATGCATCTTCACTGTCAGTTTCCTGGCCTCTCTACTCCTTACCAGTGTTATGATCAAAGATATGATCAAGAGCCTCACATACAGTATATCGTTCGGTCATTGTGCTGCCACAGAATGAATTGTAAGCAAGGCCTCAAAAAAGCTTTATATACCAGAGGTGCGAGAAAAGTTCCATATATTATTGAAACAATGTTGCAATTGTTTGTGAGAATGCCAACAGATGTGGTTCCGGTGGGGGAAGATTCTATTGGGGAAAGGTCCCCTGGGGGTTGCCATGGAAGCCAAGAAGGGGACTGAGGTGTGTGTGTGTGTGTGTGTGTCTGTGTGTGTGTGTGTGTGTGTGTGTGTGTGTGTGTGTGTGTGTGTGTGTGTGTGTGTGTGTGTGTGTGCTCAAACACACATGCATGTTGGGGTATGGGAGAGGTGGTGTGTCCATCTGATGAATGGGCATGTGCCTGAACTCAATTTTATACACTAATTGTAGTCTCACCCATTCATTTCTAATGCCCGGTCATTTTTGACCGGGAACACCACAGGTGTACAAAAGTTAAATAAAACACCCAAAATGGAATGAAAATCATCCAAATGTATTTTGTGTGTTCAGATGCCCTGTGTGGACAAAGTCATGGAACCTTACGACAATCAGATTAAATTAACTACATTTTTCAGAGGGAAAACTTGTCAATCGGTCCAATTCGACCGGAACACAACTGGAGGGTTAATTCAGACTGCTAAATGAGGCCTGTTGCAACTTACTTACAGAACCTTTAAAGGAGTTTGTGAAACCATTCAGTCATGCATGTATGTAAACATATTAAATAAGTATTGCTTGTTACAGAAGACTACCATTGTTCATTGATTAGCCATTCATCACTGTTACACCTTCTTGATGTGATGGTTCTCTGTGTCTGTACATGTTTATAATCCACATAGTGTGAATAGTGGTTTCCATAAAGTTATTAGCACCCCTAAACCTGAATCTGAAATGACCTGTATGATCTTTCTGACCACTATTGCTTTGGGGTTCTAATCCCCCTCTTTCAAAATCCACACTTTGAACAAATCTTTAACATTCATGATGCTTCACTATATTTATCCCAAAACTACCCACAATAACTATTGTCTACTGTTATTCTCAATGGCCTTACTGACAATATGAACGTTTTATACAGAGCTAAATACAACGTTGGAGACGGTTGTCATGTCTTTCGTGATGCAAACATTTGTTTATTAGATTATATTTCTCATTAAGAATAATGTTGTTGTAATTATATATGTGTCATGCTTTGCTTTGCTCATGTGTTCTCTTATAGGTCAATGATTTTAATTAGAATATAGCAATTATGTTCTCGCTTCAATTACTTAGAAGGGCATGTGGTCCCACCCCTCCCAATGTGTGCCCAGGTGCTGATTTTATAGTACATATACATTCAGGATGTAAGGATTACAAGTTAAGGCAAAATGTTAGGAAGACCTGGTTGTTGTAACAAACAAAACACAACAACAACAAAAACAGCATAGCTTCATACTTTGACCACATCCTTTCACACATGTTTTATTTGGGTCTTTTTCATGTACCCCTTTGATTGGCTCCAGCCATTGGAAGCTCGGTGCATGTACAAAGAAAAATAACCACTTCAATCATTGATGGATGGTGACGAAATAAAGACATTGCCAGTAGCCATGTTAAGGTTTTCAATGTTATTTTTGGTGGAGTTTTGCCTGAATAGGAAAGAAGATCTGATCAAGCCTATTGGTGTGAAAGACACACAAATGTTTTGGGGTTAATTCCACATCTGCTTGCATTGTTTGGTAGTGTATTCGCATGGTATGAGACATATATAATTGTTATGGTGCGTGAATGAGGACCCAAAAGCGAATTAACGTAAACAGAGCTTCTTTAATGACAAAACATAGGTAGGCTCAGATGGACCGGCAGATCCCGACAGGACAGGACAAGGTTGCAGCAAACATGACGATAGTCTGGTTCAGGCATGAATAACACAAACAAGAATCCGACAAAGACAGGAGCAAAAACAGAGAGAGATATAGAGGACTAATCAGAGGGAAAAAGGGAACAGGTGGGAAAAGGGGTGACGAGGTAGTTAGGAGGAGACAAGGAACAGCTGGGGGAAAGAGGGGGAGAAAAGGTAACCTAATAACGACCAGCAGAGGGAGACAGGGTGAAGGGAAAGGACAGAAACAAGACACAACATGACAATACATGACATATAATACCTTAAGTAAAATACAAATAAACAGTATTATCCTAAATTGTTATCACATCAACAACATCAACATCTTTCAGAATGTACCTGTTTTCAGTATATAATGACATGTATACAGATTACATTACAACTTTTTGTGTTTTGTCTTACTGATTGTTCGTTAGTAAATAGGAAACTCTACAGTGTGTTAGTCAGAGAAACATTACCTAGATAGTTGTTTTCTGTTTGTGAAACCTTGAAATTAACACAATGGGAAGTGATTTTGTAACAACAGATTTGAATGAGTAATTGTATCAAATATATATGTATCATTGTATGTTTGAATTATTTCTCATATAAACGGTTTTTATCACTGCCTTGTAAACTCATTCTTGTAAGTTGGAGTTGAATTTGAACACTTGACATAACGTTGACATTTCTGGGTATGTCTCACCTGTAACATAATAATAATAATGATTATGATAATAATAATAATATTGTTATATTATTTGTATAATAATACAACATTTTCAATCAACCAAATGTATTTCTTAAAACCCTTTTTTGCATCAGAAGTTGTCTTTTAGAGATACCCAGTCCAAAAATGTAAGACCCATCAATGCATATACCGAACCACAGCATCTAAGAAACACTCCCTAGAAGTCATAAACCCACGATTAAAATTAGAGAGGAACCATGCTCAGAGGGCTGTGCTGAGTGGACATTTAAGAGTACAAGTGTCCCTTATCGTTATTCAAGATGTTCCAATGTTCGTAGATGACCCTCATGGTCATATAATAACCAGGGTGGCTATAGAGTGGGCAAAGGTTCAACACTCAGGAGTCAATGTCATGTCTTTTTAATAGCCTGAGAGAGGCAGAGAGAGAGTGGCGCAGAGAGAGAGGCAGAGAGAGAGAGGCAGAGAGAGAGAGAGAGAGAGAGAGAGACAGTGAGAGAGGGGCAGCGAGAGAGAGGATCTATTACATAAAGTTATCATAGATGCACAATATGTAACTCATTATATGAATAATTCCCTAAATATGTGATGTCATTGTCTTTCATAACTGTTACAATACAAAACAATTAAACGTTGTTAGATATTTGTTACTTTGTTACACATTGAGTGAAATGTTATACATTGAGAGAGAGAGTAATATTACACAATAAAATAATAGACCATCACTCACACAGACATGGCTTTATAGTTGTTCATAGTTTATTATCATAGTTTGATCATAGTTTCTAATTAGCATTTCTAATCATAGTTTGAACATAGTTGGCCAAAGTTTCTAATCATACTTTCTAATCATACTTTCTAGTCTGAGAGGTTTTGATATAATAAAAAGGGTCAAATATAATCTAGGAGGGCAGAAGCTATTGTCTACAAACAGTATGAATAAAAACAATGGCTACTGCTCAATGGATAAATAGCCGTCATTTGTAATACATATCATTCTTAAATAATATATTTCTACATACAAACATCACCTCGAATATTCAACTCACCTTAAAAAAAAAAAGTTTCCAAAACCGTAAAAATATTGTCTGTGAGTATAACAGAACTGATGTTTCAGGCGAAAGGCTGAGAAAAATCCAATCCGGAAGTGACTCATCTTTTGAAAGCCCTGCGTTCTGATGCATCCCTATTGAGCTGTGAATGCCCTATCAACCAGATTAAGCTTTCTACGTATTCCCCAAGGTGTCTATAGCATTGTGACGTAGTTTTACGCATTTATGTTGAAGAATACCCATAGGCGGCTTCATTGCGCAAGTGGTCACATGATGCTCCCAGAGAAATTCTCGCATAAAATACAGAGGTAGCCATTATTCCAATCACTTCTACTGAGAAACCAATTGTCCCGGTTGATATATTATCGAATATATATTTTAAAAACACCTTGAGGATTGATTATAAACAACGTTTGCCATGTTTCTGTCGATATTATGGAGCTAATTTGGAATATTTTTCGGTGTCGTCGTGACCGCAATTTCCGGTCGAATTCTCAGCCAAACGTGAAGAACAAACGGAGCAATTTCGCCTACAAAAAATTATCTTTTGGGAAAAAATTTACTTTGGCTATCTACCTGGGAGTCTCGTGAGTGAAAACATCCGAAATTCATCAAAGGTAAACGATTTAATTTGATTGCTTTTCTGATTTTTGTGACAAGGTTGCCTGCTGCTAGCAAGGCATAATGCCATGCTAGGCTATCGATAAACTTACACAAATGCTTGTCTAGCTTTGGCTGTAAAGCGTAATTTGAAAATCTGAGATGACAGGGTGATTAACAAAAGGCTAAGCTGTGTTCCAATATATTTCAGTTGTGATTTTCACGAATAGGAATATTTTCTAGGAAGATTTATGTCCGTTGCGTTATGCTAATTAGTGTGATTAGATGATGACAACGGTCCTGTTCACGGGATGGGGTGTCACTAGAAGTTAAAGCACCAATGCACACTGACAAATGATATGGAGAGTCCCTATTATGATCTTGCATACTTGAATGGACGACTTGAGACGTAATGTTACAATGTACTTTGTTAGAACTGTTGCTGCAGTCAGTAGTCACCTGGAATGCATTTCAATAAACAGGTGTGCCTTGTTAAAAGTTAATTATATGTAATGTCTTTCCTTCTGAATGCGTTTGAGCCAATCAATTGTGTTGTGACAAGGTAGGGGTGGTATACAGAAGATAGCCATATTTGGTAAAAGACCAAGTCCATATTACGGCAAGAACAGCTCAAATAAGCAAAGATAAATGGCAGTCCATCATTACTTTAAGACACAAAGGTCAGTCAATACAGAACATTTCAAGAACTTTGAAAGTTCAAGTGCAATCGCAAAAACCATCAAGCGATATGATGAAACTGGCTCATGATGACCGCCACAGGAAAGGAAGACCCAGAGTTACCCCTGCTGCAGAAGATAAGTTCATTACAGTTATCAGCCTCAGATTGCAGCCCAAATAAATGCAGACACATCTCAACATCATCTGTTCAGAGGAGACTGAGTTTATTTTTTTTATTTCACCTTTATTTAACCAGGTAGGCTAGTTGAGAACAAGTTCTCATTTGCAACTGCGACCTGGCCAATATAAAGCGTAGCAATTCGACACATACAACAACACAGAGTTACACATGGAATAAACAAAACATACAGTCAATAATACAGTAGAACAAAAGAAAACAAAAAGTCTATATACAGTGAGTGCAAATGAGGTAAGTTAAGGAAATAAATAGGCAATGGTGGTAAAGTAATTAAAATATAGCAATTAAACACTGGAATGGTAGATCGGCAGAAGATGAATGTGCAGGTAGAGATACTGGGGTGCAAAGGAGCAAAATAAATAAATACCAGTATGGGGATGAGGTAGGTAGATAGATTGGCTGTTTACAGATAGGCTATGTACAGGTGCAGTGATCTGTAAACTTCTCTGACAGCTGGTGCTTAAAGCTAGTGAGGGAGATGTGATTCTACAGCTTCAGAGATTTTTGCAATTCATTCCAATCATGGGCATCAGAGAACTGGAAGGAAAGACGACCAAATTAGGAATTGGCTTTGGGGGTGACCAGTGAGACATAGGGTCTTGTGAATAAGGCCTTCATGGTCTGAAACCACTACTGAAGATCACCATTCAGAATAAGAGACTTACAGTGAAAGTAAAATAAAGTGTTACTGAATTTTAACAAACACATTTCACTCAGTGACACAGCTAATATCAGAGAACGTGAGGTGTCATCCAATCCTGAACTGGATGACTGATGACCTGCCTACGCACCTGTGTGGCATATCACATTGCCAACCTCTGTAACTACACCCAAAAACCACATGCCATGCAAATGTCCTACTCAGTGTGACAGGAACCACATCTATCCATATGATTGAGGAGGATGTGTTGGGGTTGATACAGTACTTGATAGTCACACTTGACTGTCGTGTTGAGGTACATGTTAAATACAGTTGGAAAATGCTCTAACTTAAGCCAATAATATATCAAGTTGTACAAGGTTTGTACATTTTCATTAAATCAATTGTTTGTGATATTGTCTTGCTAAGTAAATTTAAGTTAAGTGCTGTCTCTCTATCTAGGCTGCATTCACACAGGCAGCCCAATTGTGATATTTTTTCCACTAATTGGTATTTCTCCCAATCACATCAGATCTTTTCACATCAAGATATTTTTCAGAGCTGATATGATTGGTCAAAAGACCAATTAGTGAAAAAATATAATAATCGTGTTGCCTGTCTAAATGCATCCCTAGTAGCATATGTAATCATTATTGTTTGAAATGTTTAATTGCTCAGAGCTTATGACTGCTGATACATTGACTTAGCTTCAGGCCAATTTGTGTTGTAATCTTGCTAATTTGTGGGCGTGTTGTAGGAGGTGTTTTCTTAACCTCTGCCAGGCAATCAGCAATTATTAATGGGAGGCGTGTCCTTCACCTCTGCTAGGCAACAAGCGTTAGTACTTTAGTCTCCCCTGTTTTTACAGCGGCAGTGTCATTGCCGAAACAAACACAGTTCAGCGATATTTGAGAAAGAGAGGAAAGCTCCACACTACTCTCTCACTTGAGTATCTCACCTAGTTATTTTCAGATTCTCATTTTGCTCTTTTGTAGGTTTGTCAACTTTGTGTGCTCCCCACCCCTTTGCTGCAAACCTTCGTAGTGTACCCTGAGCACACAACCTGTGTGGAATTTCTGGTCTCCAGCAGCGTTTGGAACTACCGATCATGTTTGCCTGACGGAGACATGGATTACCCCAGAGAACACTGACACTCAAGCTAATCTCTGGTCAGCTGAATATGTGTTCTCTCATAGTCTGAGAGAATTTGGTCACCGCGGTGGTGGCACAGGGCTACTCATTTATTTTTATTAGAGAATGTATCTTTTCCCCCTCTCTCTCACCTGTCCATCTCCTCATTTGAATTTCATGATGTAATCTATCGCCCACCAGGTGCCTCAATGAGCTTGACACCTTGATAAGCTCATTTCCTGACGATGCCTTACCACACATCATACTAGGCAACTTCAACCTCTCGACGCCTGCCTTCGGCCTTCCAGCTCCATGGCTGTGTGACTCAATACGAGCTCACAGAACAGGGCTTTCGGTATCTGAGCGAAAATGGAGTAAAACAAAACTTCCGGAGGACCTTCCTCTGTATCTGCTGCTAAAGCCGCTTTCTATCACTCTAAATTTCAAGCTTCTGTCTCTAACCCTGAGAAATTATTTTCCACTTCCCTCCTTGATCGTCCTCCCTCTCTTCGGACGACTTTGTCAACCACTTTGAAAATAAGGTTGATGACATCTGTTCCTCATTCACATATTCTCTGTCCTGGCACCACAATGGTAGAACCAGCTTCTCCCTGAAGCTTGGACAGCAAAGTCCATCTTCTGAAAACATCTGAAACCCTACCTCTTCAAAGAGTATCTTAAATAATCTCGCACCCTCTACTCACCCTTTTGTGAAGTAACACTTGCAATATTTTCCCCCTTTACTAGCTCTGTTGCTGAAAGCTGCTTTATTGAGGAAAAATGTACTTCCTATTACTGTGAGATGTGGTTGTCCCACCTATCTATTTTAAGATTAATGCACTAACTGTAAGTCGCTCTGGATAAGAGTGTCTGCTAAAATGTATACATTTACATTTGAGTCCACTAGTCCCACTCACGCAGAACTACCCTACACTCTGATCTCTTTCTTTCCAGGTGATGTCCAGCTGCTTGTCAAACCTGCCCGTTCGACCCCACCCTCTCCTCACTTCTCCAGACAATCTCTGGAGACCTTCTCCCAATCCTCATCTCCCTCAACTCATCCCTGACCACTGACTGAGTGCCCTCTGACTTCAAGATGGCCAGAGTCACTCCCTTCCTCGAGACCAACACTTGACCCCTCTGATGCCAAACAGTCCGGTATCACTTCTTTCTATTATTTCCAATACACTTGAGTGAGCTGTCTATGACCAACTCTCTTGTTATCTTTGTCAGAATGATCTTCTTGACCCTAACCCTCTCTTCTGTGTCGCCGAGGCTCTTTGCTCTGTCAAAGCTGACTCTCTCCTCTGTTATCATCCTCCTAGATATATTCTCTGCGTTTGAGAATGTGAATCATCAGATGCTCTTCTCCTCCTCTCCACCTTCTCAGGGCTGGGCGACTCAGCCTCTCCACACCCTGTCCTCTTTTTCTATACAAAGTCACTCAGCTCCGTCATATCCTCAAATGGTCTCTCCTATCATTGCTATGCAAATGACACTCAGCTACTGGTTACACTAATCTCTGCATGCCTGGAAAACGTCTCAGCTTGGACGTCTGCCCACCACCTCAAGCTCAATCTTGACACGGTGGAGGTGCTCTTCCTTCCAGAATCTTACCTGCTCCAAGTCCTCTCCATTACGGTTGACAACTTCAGTGTCCCCCTCCCAGAGTGCAAATAACCTTGGCGTGGCCCTGCACAAAACAACCTGTCGTTCTCTACAAACAAAGCAGCTCCTGCTGGTTCGTGCTCTACAACCCTCAGATTAAACTCTGGACCTCAAAGCCAGTTCAACTGCTTTTTTAAATCACAAACTGATTTAGACCTGGGACACCAGGTGGGTGCAAATAAGTATCAGGTACAACTGATAACCAGCAAGCTCCGGACCTCATAGGGAATACCCCTGCTCTACAACATCCATAGAGTAAAACCTTCCCTCACACTGAAAGTGGTGCAGGTCCTAATGCAGGCATTTGTCATCTCCCGTTTAGACTACTGCAACTCTCTGGTTGGGCTCCGCACTTGTGTCATCAAACCCCTGCAACTTATCCAGAAAGCAGCAGCCCACCTAGTGTTCAACTTTCCCACGTTCTCCCATGTCACCCCGCTGATCTCCCATGTCACATTCCACTGGCTTCCAGCCGTAGCTTGCATCCACTTCAAGACCCTGGCACATGTCTACGGAGCAGCAAGGGGAACTTCCCCTCCATACCTAGCACTCCGTTCTGCCACCTCTTGGCCATCCCACCCCTATGGGGGTCAGCTCCCGCTGAGCCCAGTCAAAGCTCTTCTTTGTCCTGGCACCCCAATGGTGGAATGATACAAATGAATGCTTGACAGGACCTATGGACATGTATTCAGTCTATGATTGATGAGCTTCTGTGAGTGACCACACCTATACAGTAGCTTGGGACAGGAAATTACCTAACAGCGTGGCTGGGCTGGAAAAAAAATGATAGTTTAGGAAGTTTATTCAACCAGCATATTTAAAACATAGTATTTGGCATAGGGGTCGAAAATGGTTCAGTTTAGGGCTACGGTTAAGGTTATGGTTATAGTTGAGGTAAAGGATGAACCTTGATGTGGACTTAGGGTTATGGTTACTGGCTGCTGTTAGGGTTAGGGCTAGTGATAAGGTTATTACAGACATTTCATTTCTTCATATTTTCTTAGCTTCACATTAAAGAAACACATCAATCCTCAATTATAATTCCATCACAATCAAATTCTCAAATTAGTATTTCCAACCCAAGGGACAACATCCCCCTGGGATATTAGTTGTACTAAATATTTAGTAGAATTTTGTTAGGATCTCCTACTCTTCCTGGGGGTCCAAACAGGAAACAACAAATAAAATTACATAATATACAAAAATAGAATAGTAGTGTTGATTGAATTAGATTAGGATGTTAGGTGACTTCTGATGAATTTCCCATCTTGACAATGGTCCATAACTGTGCCCTGCATAAGAATATACTCACTTCTCAACCAACACCTGACAGACAGGACATCAGACATCGGGAACATGGTAGTCTTTCAGCCTTAATGAAAATGTATATTACTCACCCTTACATTTTTGGGGTGACTTTCATAAATCATACCTTGAAATTCATAACATACTAAAAGCCTCTGTAGTGAAAATAGGCCTAATTATTTCAGCAACAACCCACTCCCACATCATAAATTGTAAGCACACTAGTTACACTGCCTCCTAAACATATGATTGACATGAGGGAAAAGAGGGTGGGCTATCAGCTGATTGTTGATGATTGATGTAAATCTTCTAGGTAGCGAGGGCAATTTGTTTTACTGACGGTGATTTATCTTCAATGCTTGTATCAAATAATAACTTAATAATATTCATAATCTTCTAACTCATGATATGCGGCTGGCTGGCTAGTGTCTTATGTGGAGATTTTAGTATATGATGGTTAACTAGAGTGTAGACGTAGCTGTGTTGCTGTTGCCGTGACATACATGTGCAACTCCTGACTTAAGAAGGGTTGGGTCGGAGGGTCGTTGATGCAGCCACTCAAATCAAATCAAATCGTATTAGTCACATGCACCGAATAGAACAGGTGTTGACAGTGAAATGCTTACTTACAAGCCCCTAACTGACAATGCAGTTTAACAAAAACATGGATAAGAATAAGAAATAAAAGTTTTTATTTTATTTTTTTATTTCACCTTTATTTAACCAGGTAGGCTAGTTGAGAACAAGTTCTCATTTGCAACTGCGACCTGGCCAAGATAAAGCATAGCAGTGTGAACAGACAACACAGAGTTACACATGGAGTAAACAATTAACAAGTCAGTAACACAGTAGAAAAAAAAGGGGAGTCTATATACATTGTGTGCAAAAGGCATGCGAATAGGCAAATAATTACAGTAGGCGAATAATTACAATTTTGCAGATTAACAACACTGGAGTGATAATGATCAGATGGTCATGTACAGGTAGAGATATTGGTGTGCAAAAGAGCAGAAAAGTAAATAAATAAAAACAGTATGGGGATGAGGTAGGTAAAAATGGGTGGGCTGTTTACCGATAGACTATGTACAGCTGCAGCGCTCGGTTAGCTGCTCAGATAGCAGATGTTTGAAGTTGGTGAGGGAGATAAAAGTCTCCAACTTCAGCGATTTTTGCAATTTGTTCCAGTCACAGGCAGCAGAGAACAGACTATGACTGGGGTGGCTGGAGTCTGACAATTTTTAGAGCCTTCCTCTGACACCGCCTGGTATAGAGTTCCTGGATGGTAGGAAGCTTGGCCCCAGTGACGTACTGGGTCATTCGCACTACCTCTTTAGTGCCTTGCGGTCAGAGGCTGATCAGTTGCCATTCCAGGCACTCCTCTCTGTCTGTATGATGGCGCCGACTGAGATGGCAGCATCGCGACTAGCTTCTAAGCAACTCTGCAGTATATTGTTTGTTTTAGGTACTATATTTTAAGTTATTAGCTCAGGAATTGTTTTGTGTCATTACATACAACCGGGAAGAACTATTGGATATTAGAGCGGAAGTACCTCACCAGAACTTCCAGCATTACGAGCAGGATTGCGACTTCCCTGGAGCAGATCCTTTGTTTGCTCTCCCCAGAGCAATTTAACTTATTCCAGAGGCTGACCCAAAACAACGCCAACGGAGAAGAGGTACTCGAGGAGGTCTTCTGGTCCGACTTAGGAAGTGTGCACACCCCCCACCACTCACGAGTATTTTACTCGCTAATGTCCAATCTCTGGATAATAAAAATGATGAGCTGAAGGCAAAAGTTGCTTTTCAGAGAGACACCAGGTATTGTAACATACTCTGATTCACAGAAACATGGCTCTCTCAAGATATACTGTCTGACTCTGTAAAGTCAGTTGTTTTCTCAGTATATTGCGCCGACAGGAACAAACATCTCTCCGGAAGCAGAAAGGTGGAGGTATATGTTTTATGATTAACGATTTATGGTGCAACTGTGATAACATACAGGGACTCTAGTCCTTCTGTTCACCTGACCTAGAATATCTCACAATCAAATGCTGACCGTACTGTCTCCCGGGATAATTTTAGTCAATAATAGCCACAGCGGTCTATATTCTGCCCAAGCGGATATCACGACAGTGCTCAAATAACTTTACTGGACTTTATGCAAACTGGAAACCACGTATCCTGAGGCTGCATTTACTGTAGCTGGGGATTTTAACCTCTAGCGTCGAGCAATCCCGTATCCGGGAGCGTAATCATAGCCTCAAGCTCATTACCATAACGCAACGTTTCCTATTCATGAAAATCGCAAATGAAATGAAATAAATATATTGAAACACAAGCTTAGCCTTTTGTTAACAGCACTGTCATCTCAGATTTTCAAAATATGCTTTAACCAAAGCTACACAAGCATTTGTGTAAGAGTATTGATAGCTTAGCATTAAGCCTAGCATTCAGCAGGCAACATTTTCACAAAAACAAGAAAAGCATTCAAATAAAATAATTTGGATGTTTTCAATGATGAGACTCTCAGTCAGATAGCAAATGTTCATTTTTTCCAAAAATATTATTTGTGTAAGAGAAATAGCTCCGTTTTGTTCATCACAAGAAAAAAAAAAGAAAATGCAGTCACCTACAACGCCAAACTTTTTTCCAAATTAGCTCCATAATATCGACAGAAACATGGCAAACGTTGTTTAGAATCAATCCTCAAGGTGTTTTTCACAATTCTATTAGATGAAAAATCATTCCTGGCAGTCGGTTTCTCATCAGAGCCAAACGGAAAAATACTGCAGCTGGAGATTACGCAATAATTGCGACGGAGGACACCAAGCTATCACCTGGTAAATGTAGTCTCTTATGGTCAATCTTCCAATGATATGCCTACAAATACGTCACAATGCTGCAGACACCTTGGGGAAAACGTGGAAAAGGTAAGCTGACTCCTAGCTCCTCCACAGCCATATAAGGAGTCATTGCCATGAGGCTGTTTAAAAAAATGCGGCACTTCCTGATTGTATTTTTATCTGGGTTTTTTCTGTAACATCAGTTCTGTGGCACTCACAGACAATATCTTTGCAGTTTTGGAAACGTCAGAGTGTTTTCTTTCCAAATTATACGCATAGTCGAGCATCTTTTCGTGACAAAATATCTTGTTTAAAACGGGAACGTTTTTCATCCAAAAAGTAAAAGAGCGCCCCCTATATCGAAGAAGTTAACAAAGCAAATTTGAGGGAAAAACCCCAAAATTCTGTCAACATATTGAATGTTGTACTCGCGCTGCTAAAACCCTCGACCATTGCTAAACCTACCCTAACCAGAAACCATGGATAGATGTGAACGTTCGCGCAAAACTGAAAGCGCGAACCACCACTTTTAACCAAGGCAAGAAGACTGGGAATATGAAAGAATACAGTGTAGTTATTCCCTCAGCAAGGCAATCAAACAAGCTAAGCGTCAGTATAGAGACACAACGTAGAGTCGCAATTCAACGGCTCAAACACGAGACGTATGTGGCAGGTTCTACAGTCAAACACGGATTACAAAAATAAAACCAGCTCGTCGCAGACACCGACGTCTTGTTCCCAGACAAATTAAACAACTTCTTTGCTCGCTTTGCGGACAATACAGTTCCACTGACATGGCCCGCTACCAAAACCTGTGGGCTCCAGTGTTGCCAACTCCTCAGTGAGGAAAGTAGCTATTGGCTGTGCTAAATGACGTCATCCCCTTAATTTGCATATTTGGCCATGTGCATGTAATTGTGATGGACGCAGTAGGAGAGAGGAATAACGTTGTGGGAGAGACAAAAAGTGAGTAAAAAACACCCTAAATATGTTTAGAACTACAAATGAGCAAGATGCAGAGAGTGGCACACATAGCAAATAAGAACCAGATATTTGAGGTCATACTCCTCCTTCAGCACTTTATGGACCCCATTGTTAATCCCCATCATAACAGAGGCATTGTCAGTCCCTATCCCCAGGAGTTTCTCTTTTTAAGACAACACTTCTCGAGGAAAGCCACAACAGCATGGGCTATAGATTTGGCATCTCCTCCCTCCAACTCAACAAGCCCCAGAAATGTTGATACAATTGTCTGCTTGGTGTCACTAAAGTACCTTATCACAAGCCCCTGGTACATAGAAACACTTACATCTGTGGACACATTGAGGAGGAGGCTGAAATGCTGGTCACCCACAACTGCGACCAACTTTTCAGAAAGTATGGTGCTAGAACACCATTGATCATTTCTGTGCACTTTGTCCATTTTGAAGTGGGTAGCAGCAGAGAAAGCAGCGCTACATGCTTTTCCAATGTGATCACATGCCAGCATCGAACAGTGTTCAGCGATAGCTAATGCCACGGTGGCCTAATTTTTTTTTTGCCACAAATGGCAGCTTGTTTTGGGTGGAACTGTTATAAGGCTTTTGTCTTTTGAGTATGTTTTTGAGTTGTCATGTGTTTTTTTTACATCAATCACTAAGTTTGGCGTAGAAATCAGCCTTACAATACAGGCAGTATGCCCGTGTATCATCTCCATTAAACGGCTTCAACCAGTCTTTGAATTTAGGGTTTGATTCCCACTTCTTTCTGTATTTTTGATTGTACAGTTTAGACTGAGACATGATGAGCTAGCCAGCTAGATGTTTAGCTTATAAAGTCACTGAGAGGCACACACACAGTGGACAATGTGAGTAAGTGACTGAGTAAGTGAGTTAAATGTAGTGATTTATTTTTGTGCAGTGATTTATTTCAGACAAAGAACATTTTACATTTACATCTTCCCTGAATGTAAGCCAGGGCGGGATCAGCCAGCGGCGGCTTCCCGCATGCGCGATTCATTTGCAGACTGGACACGAGGGGTGAACATCTACTGCTCTGACTGCAGCTGGGAGGGACTGATTTGCGAGGACTGGGCCATCTGTGAGTGCTTTGGGACGGGGGTGGGGCCCAGTACAGGTGCATCAAAGCTGGGACCAAGAGACTGAAAAACAGCTTCTATCTCAAGGCCATCAATCAGACTGTTAAACAGCCATCACTAACATTGAGTAGCTGCTGCCAACATACTGACTCACATCTCTAGCACTTTTTTAATTAATAATTGGATGTAATAAATGTATCACTAGTCACTTTATATAATGATTACATACCCTACATTACTCATCTCATATGTATATACTGTACTCTATACCATCTACTGCATCTTGCCTATGCCGCACGGCCATCGCTCATCCATATATTTATATGGACATATTCTTATTCATCCCTTTACTCTTGTGTGTATAAGGTAGTTGTTGTGAAATTGTTAGATTACTTGTTAGATATTACTGCACGATCAGAACTGGAAGCACAAGCATTTCGCTACACTCGCATTAACATCTGCTAACCATGTTTATGTGACCAATGCAATTTGATTTGAACTGATGCATATACACACACACACACACACACAAACATGTTCATGTTTTTAAATGTATGTAAATTGTAAAGTATTTTGTCTGTAATGTCTTTTTTGTTGTACTTCGAACCCCAATAAGACCTTCTGTCGCCATTGGCGTTGGCTATTGGGGATCCTAATGAATCAAATCAAATGACTGTGCTATTCAATGCATTTCTCTGGGCTATAGTAGTAAAGGCCAAATGCAATATTTGATCAAATAATTTGTAAAAAATGATTGATACCTAAAGGGGTCCTAAAATTCTAAATCAAATAGCTAAATGATCCATAGTATGACCACCTTAAAACAATTCCATATGTCAGCTTAGAACTCCCCCTCCCACCTCAAAACGGCTTACACTTTTAAGAATGAACTATAAAACCAACTCTCACTGGACCTATACTTCTTTCTCCAAACACCTTTTTCGTTCTGCTGACGAAATCAAATATTATCCCCTTAACAGAAACAACCCAGTGTTGACTAATGGGTCAAAAGTAGTTGTCACGTTCTGACCTTAGTTCCTTTGTTTTGTCTTTGTTTTAGTATGGTCAGGGTGTGAGTTGGGGTGGGCAGTCTATGTTTATTTTTCTAGGTTGGTTTTTGAGTTTGGCCTGGTATGGTTCTCAATCAGAGGCAGGTGTCGTTAGTTGTCTCTGATTGAGAATCATACTTAGGTAACCGTTTTCCACCTGTGTTTCGTGGGTGTTTATTTTCTGTTTTGTGTGTCATCACTAGACAGGACTGTTTCGTTTCTTCGGTCATCCTAGTTGTTATTTTGTTTAGTGTTCAGTTTGATTATATAAAAAATCATGAACACTTACCGCGCTGCACCGTGGTCCTCACCTTCTTCCACCGACGACGGCCGTTACAGTAGTGACATTTCCTCCTGGCTGGAAACGTAACATTGCTTGGTTTCCTTGCAGTTGGTTGATTTCTCCACAGTCATTGACCTGTGAAATAGAGGGCTCAGGGGCAGTGAGGAAAGTTAAAGGTTGAGTTAGAGATTTAATGATTCAGATTTGGTGGTAGCATATCTGGGTGGAGCTGGGTAGCCAGATATGTTGCACCAGACCATATCTTACAATAGCAACCTAAATAGCGTGCTAACAATACTGTGAAATATGTGAACTTCGGGCTTGTTAGCCGGTGAAGGAAGGATATTTTTCTGGTTGTGTGGCAGCTCGTTGATAATGGCTGTATGTCCAATGCAGGTGGAGTTGACATTGACAGTTCCGGCCACTTAATCCTAGTCAATAACAGTACATCTAAGGTATAGAGAACTACATCAGCTTCATCTCTAGTTGTTTGCGTTTGATTATGACCATTTGCAAAGCATATGTGAACTGTATTTTAACAAAGTAATCAAACCACACTCTGGGGAGAAAGGACTTCTGTAGTAAAATTATGAAGAGTCTAACTTCTTATTTAACATTTTTAACCCCCTTTTTCTCCACAATTTCGATCTTGTCTCATTGCTGCAACTCCCCAACCAGCTCGGGAGGCGAAGGTAGAGTCATGACCCACCAAACTGTGCTTCTTAACATCCGCCCGCTTAACCTGGAAGCAAGCCACAACAATGTGTTGGAGGAAACACTGTTCACCTGACAACCGAGGTCAGCCTGCAGGCTCCCGGCCCGACACAAGGAGTTGCTAGAGCACGATGAGCCAAGTAAAGCCCCCCGGCCAAACCCTAACCTGGACGAAGCTGGGCCAATTGTGCGGTGCCCTATGGGACCGGTTGTGATACAGCCCGGGATCAATGCAGTGCCTTAGACTGCTGCGCCACTCGGAAGAGACACAGCCTCTGATTTCAACGGAGGAGCACAGGAGAAATAGTCATCATTAACGTAGAGGTGAAACATATCCATTTATATGTGTTGGTGTGAACAGGCTCAACAGGGCTTTTTACCAACATGGTACTAATAGTCCCCTCCATACACACAGGCAGGCAGGCACACGCACACGCACACACACTCACGGATGAATAGAGAGAGGGAGTTCCAGGAGATCCACCTCACCCGCCAGTGTCACACTTCCGCAACTGCAGTGAAAGGTGGCAGTGCAAGAGCGATGTTTGTCAGACCATGATGAGACATCCCGAAAATCTGTATTTTCACAAAGACGTCTCTAGTGTCTGAACAGTTTAGCCCATGAACTAATATGGAAAGATGAGACTCTCATGAACATGATGGTGTGCTTCGTTTTTCTCTGACTCCCACAAGTGTCACTGAACTCGTCTGAAGATAACCGGATGAACGAATGGATGTATGAAGGTAGTTTTGTGCATAACACAATAAATGCAAAAAAAGGGGTTAAATATATGTAAAAAATATATATATAGAGTACCAGTTAAAAGTTTTAGAACACCTACTCACTCAAGGGTTTTTCTTTATTTTTACTGTTTTCTACATTGTATAATAATAGTGAAGACATCAAAACTGTAAATTAACACCAAAAAAGTGTTCAACAAATCAAAATATATTTTATATTTGAGATTCTTCCTTGCCTTGATGACAGCTTTGCACACTCTTGGCATTCTCTCAACCAGCTTCACCTGGAATGCTTTTCCAACAGTCTTGAAGGAGTACCAACATATAATGAGCACTTGTTGGCTGCTTTTCCTTCACTCTGCAGTCCAACTCATCTCAAATCATCTACATTTGGTTGAGGTCGGGGGATTGTGGAGGCCAGGTCATCTGATGCAGCACTCCATCGCTCTCCTTGGTCAAATAGCCCTTACACAGCCTGGGGGTGTGTTTTGGGTCATTGTCCTGTTGAAAAACAAATGATAGTCCCCCTTAGCCCAAACCAGATGGGATGGCAAATCGCTGCAGAATGCTGTGGGAGCCATGCTTGTTAAGTGTGCTTGAATTCTAAATAAATCACAGTGTAGCACTCCCACACCATAACACCTCCTCCATGCTTTACAGTGGGAAATATACATGCGGGGATCATCCGTTCACCCACACCGTATCTCACAAAGACACAGCGGTTGGAACCAAAAATCTCAAATTTGGACACCAGACCAAAGCACAGATTTTCACCGTTCTAATGTCCATTGCTCGTGTTTCTTGGCCCAAGCAAGTCTCTTCTCTTCTGCTACTTGAACTCTGTGAAGCATTTATTTGGGCTGCAATTTCTGAGGCTGGTAACTCTGATGGACTTATCCTTTGCAGCAGAAGTAACTCTGGGTCTTCCATTCTTGTGGCGCTTGATGGTTTTTGCGACTGCACTTGAATAAACTATCTTCTGTATACCTTGTCACAACACAACTGAGTGGCTCAAACACATTAAGAAGGAAAGAAATTCCACCAATTATCTTTTAAGAAGGCACACCTGTTAATTGAAATGTATTGCAAGTGACTACCTCATGAAGCTGGATGAGAGAATGCCAAGCATGTGCAAAGCTGTCATCAAGGCAAAGGGTGGCTACTTTTGAATAATCTTCAATATAAAATATTTTGATTTGTTTAACACTTTTTTGGTTACTACATGATTCCATATGTGTTATTTCATAGTGTTGATGACTTCACTGTTATTTTACAATGTAGAAAATAGTAAAAATAAAGAAAAACCCTTGAAGGAGTAAGTGTTCTAAAACTTTTGACCGGTAGTGTAATTTCATAGGCTTAGACTTGTCTAGTCAAATAACGCTAGGCCTGCAGGTTCTCTTCCGTCCAAACATCAGGGGTCTCCAACAGGTCAATTGCAGCCCACCTATGAGTAGCTCATCATGAAAGTACATGCAGCTTTCACCCCAAACTGTCGGAAACAAATCTCAGAAGTAGCGTATCAGACACCGCAAGCTCCCAGCTACTATCTAATCAACGCAAAATAGAAATTATCCCACGCCTGGTAAGCCAGTATTGGCTTAATAAAAGGCAAACCTGACACTATCTGACAATTAATTTCCAGCAATATTGCCCGTCTGTCTATGTGGTGAGCACGATTGTTTATCACTCTGCTGCATCCAGTTGATGTGATAACCATCTTGGGGGTTGACAGAAATACAGTACTTTCCACAAAACCTTCTCAATTAAATGTTTGCTGAAAAGTTTGGCTTACCTGGCAGAAGTATATCATGAGTAAGTATATCATTTGTTTGTATTATTTGTAATTTGCAAACTTTGCCATGAAATGAGCAGAAGCAGTACAGAACCATCATAAGACCAGCACATTAG
Organism: Oncorhynchus mykiss; assembly: GCF_057628025.1. Lineage (NCBI taxonomy): Eukaryota > Metazoa > Chordata > Actinopteri > Salmoniformes > Salmonidae > Oncorhynchus > Oncorhynchus mykiss. Next base: position 44,263,340 of record NC_143027.1, read on the forward strand.
ATGGCACATCCCTCACTCCCTAGATGCACAATTAAAGGGCCAGAAGCAGAAAAGGGGAATTACACTCAAATTAAATCAAATCATCAAGTTTATTTATACAGCACTTTTCACACATGGAATGCAACACAATTTTCTTCACAGGAAAAAATAAAAACAATGAAAATAAAAACGAAAATAATTACTACATAACAAATATAAGAGAATAAAAAAAACTATAACAGTAAAACCTGAATGTCTAAAAAGCACCCTAAGAAAAAGCAAAGCAAAAAAGTTGTGTTTTAAGATCTCTTTTAAAAAAAATGTCCAGAGTTTCAGCCCCCCTCAGGCTATTCCAGAGGTTGGGGGCAAAGTAACTAAAGGATGCCTCTCCGTAGTTAAAAAGACAGTGCCAGAAGGCCTGAGGGACATACTGGGTACATCACTTAAAAGCATGTCTGACATGTATTGGGGTGCACAATCGTGGATTGATTTAAAAACCAATAGAATAATATTACAATTAATTCTACAGTGAGGAAAAAAGTATTTGATCCCCTGCTGATTTTGTACGTTTGCCCACTGACAAAGAAATTATCAGTCTATAATTTTAATGACATGTTTATTTGAACAGTGAGAGACAGAATAACAACAACAATATCCAGAAAAAATGCATGTCAAAATGTTATAAAGTGATTTGCATTTTAATGAGGGAAATAAGTATTTGACACCCTTTGCAAAACATGACTTAGTACTTGGTGGCAAAACCCTTGTTCACAATCACAGAGATCAGATGTTTCTTGTAGTTGGCCACCAGGTTTGCACACATCTTGTTTCTCACATTCTCCAATCTATCAGAATGGTAGAAGATGACCATTTGCTTAAACTCACTAGAAGGTGGAGTTAAAGGAACATAAATTAGGTTACTCACAATAACTATAGTGCCATTTCTATAGGAGTTGATTTGATTTCCAAGTCCTCTGTTGCTTATTCTGACAGGGAGAACTGAAGCACTACCAGAACCTGCCTGTCAGTCTCTAACACAGTTTGTGATGTTGCTGGAAATAATATTGGAACCCCTGCGGTTAGGGTGAATCCCGTTTCTTTAAAAAAAAGTGCTGGTTGCTCCCACAGCAAATCAAAGTTGTCACAAAAAGAGAAATTCCTGTCGTTGCAAAGTTTCTTCAGATTACTCGTGTAATCTGTCGGCTGAGTCGGCTGAAACGTTACGAACCCCTTCGGTAGCACGGAAGGGGGCCAGAGATAATTATTCTCTTCCCTATCCTGGTGAGGGTCTTTCATTTTTTTTTGTAGTTCTCCCTCAAAAAGAATGTGTTCTTCCAGAACCACAAAAAGTGTTTTCTGATGTGATGTAAGCACTGACATGGACTCAGAACATCCAATTCCGTTGTTATTCAATGAACAATTGTAATTTTAAGAGTGAAAAACAAAGAAAATCTAAAACAAGGAAAAATAAATCAGAACATAATTTGGGAAAATATAAAACAGAATTTGAGGGAAAAAATCACAGATTTTATTGGGCCCCCCTTAGAGTTCTTTGTTAACCATTATTTGACCAAGTACGCTACCGTTCAAAGGTTTGGGGTCACTTATAAATGTCGCCTCATCACTGTTGGCTGTGGGGACTGGTATTTGAGCAAGTTTGCGCTGTACTGTGAAGGGAGAAGTAGAGAGTGTTGTATGAGATCTTCAGTGTCTTGGCAATTTCTCACATGAAATAGCCTTTAAGAATAAACTGACGAGTTTAAGAAAAAAGTTATTTGTTTCTGGACATTTTGAGCCTGTAATCGAACCCACAAATGCTGATGCTCCAGATACTCAACTAGTCTAAAGAAGGCCAGTTATATTGCTTCTTTAATCAGAACAACCGTTTTCAGCTGTGCTAACATAATTGCAAAGGGGTTTTCTAATGATCAATTAGCCTTTCATAATTATGAACTTGGATTAGCTAACACAACGTGCCATTGGAACACAGGAGTGATGGTTGCTGATAATGGGCCTCTGTACGCCTATGTAGATATTCCATAAAAAATCAGCCGTTTCCAGCTACAATAGTCATTTACAACATTAACAATGTCTACACACTGTTTCTGATCAATTTGTTCAAAAATGTGATTTTCTTTCAAAAACAAGGACATTTCTAAGTGACCCCAAACTTGTGAACGGTAGTGCATATTGACAGAAAACATGCACTTGTAACGGTTGTTGTCTGGAGAAAGAGAGGAGGACCAATGCGCAGCGTGGTACGTGATCCATGTTGATAATTTATTAACATTGAACACCAAAAACAAAATAACAAGGAGAACGAACGAAAACTAAACAGTTCTGTCTGGTGAAGACACAGTGACAGAAAACAATCACCCACAACTAAAATGGGGAAAACAGGCTACCTAAGTATGATTCTCAATCAGAGACAACAAACGACACCTGCCTCTGATTGAGAACCATACCAGGCCAAACACATAAATACTACATAGAAAAAGAACAGACTACCCACCCCAACTCACGCCCTGACCAAACTAACACAAAGACATAATAAAGGAACTAAGGTCAGAACATGACCATACAGAACGTACAAGTATCTCTTGTACTCTAAGGACCTGGGGAAGAGTTGCAGGGGATAGGAGAAGAGAAGAATATGCCTATTTCAAAGCTAAAAAAAATAGAGGCCCCTGCTGTACACAACAAATACATTGGTACAGACAAGAGTAAATGTCTTAAATTAAAGAATGAATGCAGCAATCATCTAGCTGACATCTGTAAAGCTTTCTCTTTCAATGTTGCTTCTCTTGATGGGCCCGGGGAGAATATGCATTATCTCTAAACAGCGTAGCCTAAATATTCTTCCCTGGCAAACAATTTCAGATTAAAACCACTGAAATCTAAATCCTGTTTCTGATGCATATTTTACGTGGTTGAAATACTGACAGCTGTAAAAGGACCAATCACTGATTAAAAATACCCATATTCGCATTTGCTCAAATTACTGAAAGAAATCTTACCATATTGCTCCACTCCTTTTCCTGAGACAAAAATAACATTTGGTGTATCATTGTACTGCAAGAAATACATAATTCTGCATGAGTTCATTTCATATTAGGCTACAGGTGAGATGTTATAGGCCTGTCAGTGTCAAGATTTCAGTTTGTATTTCAATCTCAAATTCAAAAGTATAATTTCAGCTGTCTAATTCCGGCTCTCACATTTGTTGGCAAAGTAAACATTTTATAATACGATATATTAGTTTCTCACAAGATCACAATTTTTCACAATAAACAAGTCATTCACAATAATACTCAAAGTAGTCATAGTAATAGAGAAATTAGTATTTCAAAGTGTCAAATATTTAAGTAGGCCACTTCCAAATGTAGAGCCATAGTAATAATTCAAAGTGTATTTGTTCTGAAGATACGGAATAGTTAACAGCACAATTAAATAGTAGCCATACATACTAGTAGCCATACATACAGTAATGGCAGTGTAGTACAATACAAGGACTACTTGTACAGTGGTGCAATAGAGGCAACAGCGGTGTGGGTGTAGAGATGTGCAAAGAACAAGGAGAGAATAGATACTTTATTGTCCATTGGTTAGAACGGAAATCTGTCCTCTGTTTTTCCCAACACCCTGCAGTGCAGCACCCCTGAGTAGAGAGTGTAGGGGTGCCTTGCTCAAGGGTAAAATGGCAGGAAATGGTACATGGGAGCCTTCCAGCTGCCAGTTCAAATACATACCCATTTTTGTGTCATCCTTGGCTTGGACCATTGTAGTCATTGCACCACACTCATTCATTGCTCCTGTAGTTGCCTAGCCCTAGAGCACCCTAGTTTCCTGATCCTGATCGTAAGGAATCAAAGTGGTGCACATTTTTGTTTTTGCCTTAGCACTACACATCTGATTCAAACCATCAAAGCTTGATACGTTGATCATAGGAATCAGCTGTGTATTGATCGGACAAATATAAGAATTTGCCCCTGAACCAGAAATGTGCCCCGGTCCGGGCAAGAAAAAATGGGAGTGGAATTGAACTGGCAGCTGGAAGGCTGTTGCTCATTGATCCCATGTACCATCTTCTGCCATTGTGCCCTTGATCATGATCAAGCCACCTAACCCCCCACAATTGCTCTCCATACAGGGCCTCTGCACTGCTGCTGACCCTGTGTCAACTTGTGTATTTGTTGGCGATGGGAAAGAGTGAAGACATATTTTCCATTCTAACCAATGGATTATAAAGTTGTATTAAATTCCTATTTAGCGTCATTTATGTCTTTATCCAGCATTCTGTCCATCTAGAGAGGGATAGACAGCCCTGACAACACCAGCTGGCTCCCCATGTACTCCACTCCTGTAGACGCAAGGAGTCAGGAAGCAGGTGCAGTTAGTGAGTTTAATGATAATGAACATGATACAATGATACAAAACATGGAAACACAAACAATACTACCTGATGACTGACAAAACAGAGTGCTAGATAAATGTTAAGTAATGAAGGTAATAATGAAGTCCAGGTGTGACTGATGATAGGGTACAGGTGTGCATAAAGATGGATTGCTAGGACCGGTGGTTAGTAGATCGGTGACGTCTAGCACCGGAGAGGGAGAGCAGGAGTACACGTAACAACACCAGGAAATATATGTCTACCATCAAGCATTATTTTCTGAAAAAAAGAACAACACATTAGACTCCCCTGCACATTTGTTGAAATATATCAGCGCAATGTTGATGGGACACCTTTCATGTTGATTATAACCCACAGACCCCCAAGATGAGTATTAACCATGCGCTATCGCTCACATAGGATAATGAATTGTCTAATGCCAAATCTTCCTCTTAGTTACTCTTTCTCATCAATATAATTTTTTTGTAGTAGACACACTAGGATTATGATTATGGGCTAGAATTTGGATAGATATCTAGCCAGTTAGCTAGCTTGCCTAACAATAGAAAATAAGGTAATCAAATACTCTAGCTACTTTAGTTAGTTAGCTAGCTAGCTAAGTTCAGGTTAACTGGGCAAGCCACCCCATCAGCTTTGGGGGTATAAAGCTATAGCTGTATCACAATTGCTTGCACAGAGAGCAGCTATGGTAGCTTAACAACAATACATGGATGTAGCTATTATTGTGTTTCACAGAATTAGCTATTCAAGTTAGCTAGCTAACATTAGCTAGTTAGAGTCGAGAGCTAGCTAGTTAGCTACTGATGTTACAGCAACCCACAATCAGATGTATTTTCCTGTTGCAAAAAGTTAGCTTTTTGGGTGGCATAGACAGACAGCTTTTAAAAGACTAGACAGTTTTTGCTAGGCCTTCAGACAGTGAGTGGAACACAGTGAGATTGATAGCTAGCTTGCTTGGTAGCAGATTAGTTAGACTAATACCACATTCATGTTACCTAAAGTGAAATGCAGCCAGACCTTCATAGCAGTCCTGTCTCAATGAACCCCAACAACACAACACTCAACCCTTAGCTACCCCTAGTAGCTAAAGCTAGCTAGCTAAATTTCTTCTTGTTGGTTTAGCTTTCTGGCAGACTAAACACTTTGTGGCACCAATTTAGAGGTTCTGAGGTGGAATCCATGCCACATGAATGGTGAGAAATGCATACATTCTTTGGTGTTAAGATGTTGTCTTCCCTAAGAATGAGATGGAGAAGCGGGGTCTAAACCCTTGGATAGGGGTTTAGTTGTGGTTGTTGTTGTTGTTGTTGTTTTTTCCTCAGTCATTTGTCTAGGGTCAGGAGGCCATAGATGTCCCCGTCTACTTCATGCCGCTCCGCAGCACCTGATTGGCTGCGATAAGCATGACACTGATGGTGAAAGCAATGGCGAAAGCACATATCAGGCTCTTGCGTACACACGTCTGCTTGACTTGCTGCGGTGGACTAGCTGCTTGACAGGGAAGGGAGGCAAGAGGATAAGGAAGGTATTTTAGAGGAAAAGAGCTACTGTATATATAACTCCGGGCTATGCGTTTTCCCACCACGTCAACTTTCCATATCTCTCACCTGTTTGTCCCTCTCAGTTAATCTATATGCCTGTCTCAAAAAAAATATATATACACAGTGTGTTATAGTGTGTACAAGAAGTCTCTTACGATCTATATCCACCAGAGACGCATGTTAAAGTGTGTATCATACAGTGTGAACTATAAAGTGTCTACTACAAAGTGTGTACTATAAGATCCCTTACTGTCTATATCCACCTGGCAGGCCCCTGGGTTCTCTATATGGCTCTCCTCGATCTTGATGATGTTCTCGATGTCCTTCATGGTCAGGTGGTCGCAGAACGTACGCACGCACGCACAGACAAACAGGAACTGTTGATTTATGTTTTTCACCCCAATGGATATGGTTAAGATTTAGGAATGGTAAGTTGATCCTGGACTTTCTAGCCTGAGAGAACAGCACAACACTGCCCATTGATGCGTGTGACATATTGAATGACTGTCTTGACTTGGGAACATACACTTCCATACACACATTACAACATGTGTGTTTGTTCTAGATTGAACACAAAAACACTGCTTAGGCATAGACATTGCCAAGGTAAGCCTGAATCGGTCCCTAAATATTTGGTAAATCCTATTACTGTCAAAATGGGAGGGTAATTATCTGGCAAACTGTCTCAGAATTAACACCTGATAACATCTACATGGATTTCACTTCCTTTGATAAGTTGGGTCTAAACCCTTGGATGGGAATGTGGACCATAGACCCTGAAAATAAGCCTCTTTAACGGGGACACATAACCATTCACCCCCAGATCAGTCCCCTACGAAATGTTTTTGCTTTTGCAACTGCAGTTAGAGTACAGTAAAACTGCATTTATTCTGCAATTACTGTGTACAAAATATCAAAGTCGAATGCAATACTGCATTTTTGTAAGGGATGGACCTGCATACACAAGCTTTAACTACGTCACCAAGTCCCTTCAGCCATATCTCCCAAATAGCCAACGACATCAAAACAGCTGGATGCCGAGGTTCGATATCCTTCAACATTTTGACAAATTGTATCAAGAGCATAGCACATGCCCCATACTGTAGAGTTACACCTCTCAGTCTATTCCCATGTTGGTTATGTATGAGGGGATGTTCTACTTTGTCTTACAGCAGCCTGACTTCCATCAGAACCTTCAAAGAGACAGATGAAGGTGATATGAAGCCTGGGGGATTGGTGATGATACTAGGCTAGAATCCAAAACATCTCAAAGGAGGAACGATGGCAACAGGCATCATAGTGATCAGCTGGGATCCACAGATACAACATGGACTGACTATCAAATGTGTGTGCCCACTAGTGATACTGCAATGTAAGCATCATCAAAGGGACATACTATCTAAAGTCTTAAACCACATGTGACAGATTGCACACCTGGGACCTAGAGACTCTGGAAAGCCAAGAGGCGACTTGAGATGGAATATAATAGCAATCCATAAATCTACTGAACCCAAGAAAACACGTCAGTTTTTAAGTTGAGTTACTATCTGAAATGTCATCATGTCAAATAGCGCTTGTTCATAGAGCTGGTCATCATTCAAAGACAGTGTTATGATTGTAGGTCTTATGTAATTTTCACTCATCAATAGTTGCGCATTAATATACTTTATTTATGTGAAATACCATCCCACGACAGACAGACATCTGGTGTGATCAATGAACATATGTCACAGGGGGCGGAAAATATACAGTAACATGTTTTTGCAAGATCCAGAAACAGTATCAAATTACAATACAATGAATGGAACTAGAACATTCAGTAGACTCAACATTTATACATTACAACACATTTTGTTTCACCTGTAAAAGAAAATAAATATTTGACTGGTTTCTATTTCTGTACAGCTTTGCTTTGACAATAAACTATGTTTCGTTGACACTTTATTTAAACGTACAATGCCAAAGTGTCTCAGAGGATAAGGCAATGTAACAGGTCGTCAAACAACCTTCTCCAGACCCTCGGTTTCAAAGGGCAACATATTGTCGTCTCATTAGAATATGTAAAAAATAAAGACATTTAATTAAGCAGTGTAGTCAACTGTCGCACAAACTGAACGTACCAACAACAGATTTACCAGTTAAATGTAACAACAAATTAGGCGGGGTCATCTACTCTTCTTCATCATTGCATTCTTTTGATGATATAAGGAAAATGTACAAAACAGTAACTATTCAAAACATAGACAAGTATGTTTTGCGCAGTACTACAAAGTGCTACATTTGTTTTCAATACATTTGTTTAAAGTACAACTAAATTGACCATGTGCAATTGTATTATGTCCTCTTGCAACCTTGATGCATTTAACAAAATGCTCATGCACGTGAGATAATTGTTGTCCTGACTGTTTTTAGACAGGACAGTAATCATTATTCCATCACCTCGGTGGTATGCTTGTTCATAATACACAAATACTGGTTCTGACAATCATGTCAAACACAAAAAAGTTATATTCAATACAAATTAAATATCCTCAGCCTCCAATACATATTTCAGTATTATAGAGAAGGGCATTTTATTTTTGTTATTTTGTTCATGCTCCACAGTATCTCTCCAATGCTTTGTCCTATTATTTTCGTTACATTGAGATCTCATCTCTGATTCATACACTTCACAGCTGAATAGTCAAATCTCCAACCAATATAATCCATGTCATCATGCCCACATTCAGAGATCCAACAACAGAACCCAGGGCTAGATTCAATCCCATTCTGCCTTAACCCGTGATAACTGACAACTGCATAGCAGTTTGTTTAATTGTTTTTATTTAGGCGATGTCAGAGATGTAACTGCATTGGAGCTGTCAAATCAGCAAGCGTCTTCCTGCGTTAAAGCTATTGCATTAGTAATTTATTTATCCGTTATTTTACCAGGTAAGTCGACTGAGAACACGTTCTCATTTGCAGCAACGACCTTACAGGGGAGAGGAGGGGGATGAATGAGCCAACTGTAAACTGGGGATTATTAGGTGACCGGGATAGTTTGAGGGCCAGATTGGGAATTTAGCCAGGACACCAGGGTTAACACCCCTACTCTTACAATAAGTGCCATGGGATCTTTAATGACCTCAGAGAGTCAGGACACCCGTTTAACGTCCCATCCGAAAGACAGCACCCTACACAGGGCAGTGTCCTGGGGCATTGGGATTTTTTTTTTAGACCAGAGGGAAGAGTGCCTCCTATTGGCCCTCCAAAATCACTTCCAGCAGCATCTGGTCTCCCATCCAGGAACTGACCAGGACCTACCCTGCTTAGCTTCAGTAGCAAGCCAGCAGTGGTATTCAGTGTGGAATGCGGCTGGCAGTAATAATCCCATGCAGCCTTGTAACAAGTTCAAACACTTGTATGTATGTTGTAATCTACACCTTGATTTGGCTGATGTAAACTGTACAAAAATATAAACGCAACATGTAAAGTGTTGGTCCCGTGTTTCATGAACTGAAATAAAATATCCCAGAAATGTTCCATGTGCACAAAAAGCTAAATAAAATAAAAAAAATTGTGCACAAATTGGTTTACATCCCAGTTAGTGATCATTTCTCCTTTGCCAAGATAATCCATCCACATGACAGGTGTGGCATATCAAGAAGCTGATTAAACAACATGATCATTACACAGGTGCACAATAAAAGGCCACTCTAAAATGTGCAGTTTTGTCATCCACAATACAATTCTACAGATGTCTCAAGTTTTAAAGAGGCATGCAATTGGCAGGAATGTAATTTGGAGAGTGCAATTTGCAGGAATGTCCACCAGAGCTGTTGCCAGAGAATTTAATGTTCATGTATCTACCATAAACTGCCTCCAACATTGTTTTAGAGAATTTGGCAGTACATCCAACCGGCCTCACAACTGCAGACCACGTGTATTTCTTTAAAAAAATGTATGACGTCTTGTGGGCGAGCGGTTTGCTGATGCCTACGTTGTGAACACAGTGCCGCATTGGTGACGGTGGAGTTATGGTTGGGGCAGGAATTTTGCATTTTATCGATGGCAATTTGAATGCACAAAAAAAACCGTGACGAGATCCTGAGGCCCATTTCTTTGAGGTATTTGTGACCAACAGATTCCCAGATTCCTCTTTATTCCCAGTCATGTGAAAGATCCTAATGAATTTATTTCAATTGACTGATTTCCTCATATGAACTGTAACTCAGTAAAATCAATGAAATTGTTGCATGTTGCGTTTATATACACTACGGTTCAAAAGTTTGGGGTCAATTAGAAATGTCCTTTGTTTTGAAAGAAAAACCATTTTTTTGTCCATTAAAATAACATAAAATTGATCAGAAATATAGTGTAGACATTGTTAATGTTGTAACTATTGTAGCTGGAAACGTCAGATTTTTTGTTATGGAATATCTACATAGGCGTACAGAGGCCCATTATCAGCAACCATCACTCCTATGTTCCAATGGCGCGTTGTGTTAGCTAATCCAAATGTATCATTATAAAAGGCTAATTGATCATTAGAAAACCCTTTTGCGATTATGTTAGCACAGCTGAAAACTGTGGTGCTTATTAAAGAAGCAATAAAACTGACCTTCTTTAGACTAGTTGTGTATCTGGAGCATCAGCATTTGTGGGTTTGATTACAGGCTAAAAATAGCCAGAAACAAAGACCTTTCTCCTGAAACTCATCAGTCTATTCTTGTTCTGAGAAACGAAGGCTATTCCATGCGAGAAATTGCAGAGAAACTGAAGATCTCATACAACGCAGTGTTCTACTCCCTTCAGAGAACAGCGCAAACTGGCTCTAACCAGAATAGAAAGAGGAGTGGGAGGCCCCGGGGCACAATTAGCCTTTTAAAATGATGTTTTATTAGCTAACACAACGCGCCATTGGAACACAGGAGTGATGGTTGCTGATAATGGGCCTCTGCACGCCTATGTAGATATTCCATAAAATATCTGCCATTTCCAGCTACAATAGTCATTTACAACATTAACAATGTCTACACTGTATTTCTGATCAATTTGATGTTATTTTAATGGACAAAAAATCTGCTTTTCTTTCAAAAACAAGGACATTTCTAAATGACCCCCAACTTTTGAGCGGTAATGTATATATTTTTGTATAAATCCTCATTATTTACTTCAATGATTTTCAATTTGAGTGTCATTTTTTCTATTTTGGCTACATTTTCTCGTTCTGAACTTATAACACAGGTGGGAGTTTAAGGACGGGTGTGGTATCAAATCAAAGTTTATTGGTCACGTTCACAGTTTAGCAGATGTTATGGTGGGTACAGCGAAATGCTTTTGTTGCTAGCTCCCAACAGTGCAGTAAAACGTCAAACGTGACAATGACGACAAGAGCAGCGGCTCACCAATTTGATAGCTCCAGCACAGTTACATCACCTAAGGTGACATCACCTCAACAAAACAATGAAACTGCAATGCAGTTGTCAGATATCGCTGGTTAGCGTTGGAACTGATTGAATCTAGGCCCTAATGATGCGCTATTAAATGTTCATTATCTTGTGTTTTGTAAGAGACCTTTAACTACATACAGTGATTTACTTTCATAGCTTTGGTTGACATTTGTATCTTACAGATGTATACAGATTCTCTCAGTATTCATGGACGTCATTCAATGGCAACATTGGCAAACATGCAGAACACTTTAAAGACCACTGGGATAGCGTAAATGTTACACAGGCATGGAGTAGTGCTTTATTGCAGAGCTTCACGGGCCATTTGATGTTCAGTATAGCTGCGGTATAGCTCCAGAATGAAAGAGGATAGAAACCTGATGTTTCAGTAGTGCCTTAATCAAGTTTTTCATGAAATATCTGAAGGAAACTTTGGTCATCAAACTATGATGACCATGAAAAATGACTGTTGCTTCTACATTGACAAAGTTTTATCATAAAGTTACTGGTCCCCTCCCCCATGTTAAACACTTGGAATCATTATTAAGGGTACAAGGTGACATCCCTTTAACTCTCATTTTATTACACCAATTGTAACATGATGTTATCTTACCTACATACGTTCTGCCCTGTAACCAATATAAAAGATGTGTTTGCAGAGAGGCGTGGTGCATATAGCTACTCTACTGGTGCTAAATTTTGACTGTAGGGTGATAGTAAATATAATTAAAAGTTTACCCTCTTCATCTATGGCAAAGCTACTTACTGTATATGTTACCCCATTCATCCGTGTCTGGTGTTCATTACTGGTTAGCTAGGTATTCAGCCAGCATGGAACAAAAGCCAACAAATTTGTCAGTGCTGCTGTAAACCTCACCACAAGAGACATTCCAAACAGGAGATGTATAAAAAATATATATAGAATTGATGCAATTTTAACGTTGTTTGAGTTACTTTGTGTATCACCAAATGTGCTTGAGATGATTTTACTGCAACACTTCTCAAAACATCCAAGTTGCTTGACATAGAGCTTTCAAAAAGCTGTCAGTCATGGTGAGCTCATGAATATAAGCTCCCCACCCACTTAGCCTGTCTTGTTAAACTTCCTGGTAGTTTCAGAATAACTGTTTAGGTCCTTTAAAGATGAGTTATTTTTGTTTGTTTCTTTTATCTCATAGACGTCCGGGCTTTGCATCCCAAGGACAACAAGAACCTACCATGGGACAGAAGCAGTAATTGCTCCTGCTTTGATTCTCCAGTGCAGGGCTGCCCTATAGATGAGCCTAAAGGACTATATAGATCATGTCTGGCCGGTGATATCACATGTGATATGTATATACTCATGATTTATTGCTCAATATAGCCATGTAAATAGGACTGACCAAGGAGCACAAAATATATTCCATCTTCATCTTATACAACCCTCTTCTTTGTATGTTAATAAAAAACAAATGTGTTAAGAGCAAATTCTTATTTACAATGACAGCCTACCGGAGAACAGAAGGGTTAACTGCCTTGTTCAGGGGCAGAATGACAGATTTGTACGTTGTTGGCTCGGGGATTTGATCCAGCAACCGTTCGGTTACTGGCAAAAAGCTCTAACCACTTAGCTACCTGCACTAGGTTATGCACATATAACAAATATCAATAACATACTTTAGGATTTCTCAGTGATATGCTAATACAATCCATCACGTCTGAGCTGTTTTTCATTGGCAGTAAGATATACTATGATGATCGTCATGGGGTGCTCAGTGAAGTTAATAGTCCACAGTACGTCGATAAGAACAGTTCCCCAACAAACTACTTTTACAATACGAGCATGTAGTCTACTAAACAGCCCTTATGTTCATGCAGAACTGTGAAGTATTCCTATCATTAAATAAAATTTGGTACACAGTACAGAAAAACAAATTCTCCATTCCCTCCCCTGACCACTGAACTTTGGTCCTTAACCTGACACCTTGACCTCCGACCCCAACCCCATTAACAAAAGTGAAATTCACAGTTGACCATACGTGATTTAAAACACACCTATGTTTGTTACACAGTTCTATGGATATACACTTATAATAACTTCTACAAATGTTTCAAGAGACGACTGGTTAAATCCATGCACTTCATGCACAGATGATGATCATCCTCCAGGCCCACATAGTAGGGGCGCAATGGGTTCCATTCAGAAAGGAGTTTAAGAAGCAAGTTGGGAAATATGCCCATGAAGTCAATTGGATGAGAGCCATGTATTCTTTTCCTTTCAGTTTATTTTAATGTTGGTTTGATCGTCTGTTGTTGTTTTTGTCATTGTTGTTGTTCTGGTCATGGTTGGGTTTTGGTTGTTGTTTAGAAGTTTTTCCTCAGTCATTTGTCCAGGTGTCTTACATTAGTCTCTTTCAGAGGGTCAGGAGGCCATAGGTGTCCCCGTCTACTTCATGCCGCTCCGCAGCACCTGATTGGCTGCGATAAGCATGACACTGATGATGAAAGCAATGGCGAAAGCACATATCAGGCTCTTGCGTACACACGTCTGCTTGACTTGCTGCGTTGGACTAGCTGCTTGACAGGGAAGGGAGGCAAGAGGACAAGGAAGGTATTTTAGAGGAAAAGAGCTACTGTACATATAACGCAGCTACCTCCGGGCTATGCATTTTCCCACCACGTCAACTTTCCATATCTCTCACCTGTTACTCCCTCTCAGTTAATCTATATGCCTGTCTCAAAAAAAAAACAATTATACACAGTGTATTATAGTGTGTACAAGAAGTCTCTTATGATCTATATCCACCTGAGACGCATGCTCTGAGTGAACTATAAAGTGTGAACTATAAAGTGTCTACTACAAAGTGTGTACTATAAGATCCCTTACTGTCTATATCCACCTGGCAGGCCCCTGCGTTCTCTATATGACTCTCCTCGGTCTTGATGATGTTCTCGATGTCCTTCATGGTCAGGTGGTCGCAGAACGTATCGTACAGCAGCCTCTTCAGCTCCTCCACCGTCAGCTTCTGCATGTCAGTCTGGACACAAGCACACACGCACAGACAATCACAAGCTGTTGTCACTATGGTGGAGATACTGTTTCAAGGATGATTTTATGTTTTTCACCCCAATGGAGTGAAAAGCACAACACTGCCCATTGATGCCTGTGACATATTGAATGACTGTCTTGACTTGGGAACATACACTTCCATACACACATTACAACGTGTGTGTTTGTTTTAGATTGAACACAACACTGCTTAGGCATAGACATTGTCAAGGGAAGCCTGAATCAGTCTCTAAATACTTGGTGACTCCTATTACTCTCAATATGGGAGGGTAATTATCTGGGAAACTGTCACAGAATCAATGCCTGATTACATCTACATAGATTTCACTTCATTTGATAATAAGACAAGCGTAGGAAAGGGATGGCACTGTCCTATTAACCATCCAACCAAATCTGGCAATTACATTTGTCTTTGTTCCAAGTCACAAAGACTCAGATAAACGCGATAAATAATAAATAATTTATGACAGCTATAGCGAAGCATCCTGATCACCCAGAAGACTTTGCTTCAGCTTGTCAGTGGTAATCAGCAGGAGAGATGCGGGTAATTATTACTTACCTTCCAGAACACGGAGTCAAAGTCGGTTCCGTGGAACTTGTCAGGCATTCCGGCTGCTGTCAGCTTGGGTCCGAGGAGAGTGACAAACTCCTCGAAATCCACCTGACCATCACCTGTTGATGACAGTGGGGCGAAGACATCTGTTATGCTAGTGGGTTTGCGAGCACACATGAATGTGTGTATGCATACCCATGTGGGTGCTTGTGTGTGTGCCTGTGTGCGTGCCCTGAGTATTTTCGTCGGTGTGTGTGTGTGCGTGTCTCACCGTCCATGTCCAGTCTCTGTATGATGACCTCCAGCTCCACCTCGTTGGGCATGTATCCCAGGGATCTCATGGCCATGCCTAGCTCCTGCTTGGAAATAAAGCCATTCCCATCACGGTCAAACACCTTGAACGCCTCGCGGATCTCTGCAGAGAAGACACATACGAAGGAGTATATGAAACCAGCCTACCTGTTCTGTGCGCCTAAGAAATCAATCAATCAATTAATGTCTGGTTGTGCGTGTGTGTTTGGTGGGTGGAGCTTAATTGCACAAGGCCTATTATTTGGCCGGGAATAGTACTTTTATTGATTCTACACATCACTTTGCTCAAGTTGATTCTATCCAAAGGAATTGTAAGTTGCAGCAATTTTTGGGGTTGTAAACGGCCTATATCGCATCGATATTAGTCAGGAACATTTATTCCAGTGCTCAAATGTATATATTTTTTTAAGTAGGATAATTTTGGTCATCAAGTCGTAATGATATCCAATTCAACTTTGAGTGAGGCGTAGTGCCTTTACAGCCGTCTAGTTGGCCCTCGAAACAAAGCTAATTGAGAATGATGTTCTGTAACCCAACCCTGGAGAGTTGCTTGAAGAGTAATGGATGAGAAAAATACTAGGATTGAAGCAAATGTAAGGAATTATAACTTTATAACAAATCATGCAAAACATTTACAGTTAACAGGAATATGTTAGCTGTAGAGACAAATTATAATGCCATTTTTTTTGTCATGAAGTTAATTGACAAAAATCTGTCTAACATTGGCCAGCTAGCTATGCATTTAGCTTTCTATGTGTGCGGTTCACAGTTATACGAATTGTAATTTGTCTTGTTTAATGTTTAAGAACTCCTGCGCAAACCAGAAAGCAAGGCTATCATCTTGTGAAACCCAGTGGAAGTAAAGAATTCAGCTAAAGCATTTAATGTTACTGGAAATTGAATGAACAATTTTGTAAACTTTACTTGCTCCTTCAAAAAGGTCAGAATTGTCATAGTTCGTTATTGAAGTAACGTTAACGTTAGAGATTGAAGATATTTGTCTTGCAATGCAGCTGAAGTAACTATTTTATTGCTTATTGTGTCGTAGAGGATAAAAAAATACCCGTATTCCTATGGATGGGTTGCTTTGTAGCTGATCTGTGCATAGACCTTAAAACATTTGGTATAAATATTAGTTCAGAATAGGGGTTTTCATTTTTTTTATTGCTGCCACTTGTTAATCATTAATCCCATAGAAATTGCAGGAAACATGTGAAGGAAATTTGACTGTTACATTTCAAACTGCAAACTGTTGGGATTGAGCCAAAGTCAGTATATTTCAAAACAGTTTTGTGAGATTTGTGTAACTCACGACTTACATGAGGGTTGGGTTTGGATTACAATCATGTCACTTACCCACTAACACGGGATTGTATCACCTAGGGAAACCCTTCATGAAGCTGTGCTAATTAAGTTCTATCCAATCATAACACCCTTCAAACAGTGAGACAGACCTAACCATTACACAGCACCTCGGGCCTCGGACATGTTTACATAAGACAACGCAATTGATGTGTTTGACAGTGATTACTCAAGTCTGCCACTGTTTTGGTCATATTGACAATTGAGACGATGCACGCTTGCATTTACACTGCCACTTGTCAATATTCCAAAATAATTCAAAACCGACACAGAGCATTTTGTGTCCCTCCACAACTTGTTTTGTGATATGATTCCATATAAAACACTGCCTAACAGATGCACACTGGTAAGAGATAGTGAGAAAGCTGTAAATGCGAAACATCACCAAAACACACACATCGCCACTCTCCAGTAACTTGAAAGCTGATTTAGCTAATATGGCCTGTCTGTTCATTGTGCCTGCGAGCTACTACCAGCTAGCTTCATTGACAACAGTGGTGGAGAGTACTTACGTATAAATACTGTAAAGTACTACTTTAGTTGTTTTTTGGGGTATCTGTACTTTACAATTTATATTTCATTGATAATTTTAACTTCACTACATTCCTAAAGAAAATAATGTACACGGAACTAACATAGAAACGCAACAGGAAACAATTTTAAAGATTTTACTGAGTTACAGTTTACAGCCCTAATCCATGGATTTCACGACTGGAAATTCAGATACCTTAAAAATAATGTTGAGATGTGGATCAGAAAACCAGTCAGTATCTGGTGTGACCACCATTTGCCTCATGTATTGCAACACATCTCATTTGCATAGAGTTGACCAGGCTGTTGATTGTGGCCAATGTGTGCTCAATGTGTGACATGTCTGGTGAGTATGCAGGCAATGGAAGAACTGGGACATTTTTAGCCTCTGCAGTTGTGTACAGATCCTTGCGACATTGAGCCGTGCATTATCATGCTGAAACATGATGGGATGCCGGTGGCTGCATGGCACGACAATGGGCCACAGGATCTCGACACGGTATCCCTACATTGATAAAATTGTGTTCATTGTCCGTAGCTTATTCCTGCCCATACGACACCATACACACTATCTGCCATCTGCCTTGTACAGTTGAAACCAGCATTCATTCCTGAAGAGTACACTTCTCCAGCATGCCAGTGGCCATCGAAGGTGAGCATTTGTCCACTGAAGTCAGTTATGACGCTAAACTGCAGTCAGGTCAAGACCCCGGTGAGGACGACAAGCATGCAGATGAGCTTCCCTGATACAGTTTCTGGAAGTTTGTACAGAGATTATTCAGCTGCTTCATAGGCTGACGTGGTTACACATGGTCTGCGGTTGTGAGGCTGGACGTACTGCCAAATTCTCTAAAACGACAATGGAGGCAGCTTATGGTAGAGAAATGGACATTAAATTTTCTGGCAACAGAGGATATTGTGGATATTGCTGCAGTCAGCCTGCCAATTGCAAACTTTCTCAAAACTGCAGACATCTGTAGCATTTTGTTGTGTGACAAAACTGCACAGTGGCCTTTTACTGTCCCCAGCACACAGTGCACCTGTGTAATGATCATGCTGTTTAGCTTTTTGATGAGCCACACCTGTCAGGTGGATAAGAAATGCTCACTAACAGGGATGTACACAAATTTGTGCACACTATTGAGATATCAGCTTTTTGTTGGTATGGAACATTTCTTGGAACTTAACAGTATTTTTATTCCACACATTTTCCCTGACACCCAAAAGTACTCGTTACATTTTGAATGCTTATTAACAGGACAGGAAAATTGTCCAATTCACACACTTATCAAGAGAGCATCTCTGGTCATCCGTACTGCCTCTAATCTAGTGGATTCATTAAACACACATTAAACATTAAATAATTTGTAAATGCTGTGTTGTAGTGTGCCCTTGGTTATCAGTAAAATAAATACTGATATATACAGTGGGGAGAACAAGTATTTGATACACTGCTGATTTTGCAGGTTTTCCTACTTACAAAGCATGTAGAGGTCTGTCATTTTTATCATAGGTACACTTCAACTGTGAGAGACGGAATCTAAAACAAAAATCCAGAAAATCACATTGTATGATTTTAAAGTAATTCATTAGCATTTTATTGCATGACATAAGTATTTGAACACCTACCAACCAGTAAGAATTCCGTCTCTCACAGACCTGTTCGTTTTTCTTTAAGAAGCCCTCCTGTTCTCCACTAATTTATTGTATTAACTGCACCTGTTTGAACTCGTTACCTGTATAAAAGACAGCTGTCCACACACTCAATCAAACAGACGCCAACCTCTTCACAATGGCCAAGACCAGAGAGCAGTGTAAAGACATCAGGGATACAATTGTAGACCTGCATAAGGCTGGGATGGGCTACAGGATAATAGGCAAGCAGCTTGGTGAGAAGGCAACAACTGTTGGTGCAATTATTAGAAAATGGAAGAAGTTCAAGCTGATGGTCAATCACTCTCAATCTGGGGCTCCATGCAAGATCTCACCTCCTGGGGCATCAATGATCATGAGGAAGGTGAGGGATCAGCCCAGAACTACACGGCAGGACCTGGTCAATGACCTGAAGAGAGCCGGGACCACAGTCTCAAAGAAAACCATTAGTAACACTCTATGCCGTCATGGATTAAAATCCTGCAGCGCACGCAAGGTCCCACTGCTCAAGCCAGGGCATGTCCAGGCCCGTCTGAAGTTTGCCAATGACCATCTGGATGATCCAGAGGAGGAATGGGAGAAGGTCATGTGGTCTGATGGGACAAAAATAGAGCTTTTTTGGTCTAAACTCCACTCGCCGTGTTTGGAGGAAGAAGGATGAGTACAACCCCAAGAACACCATCCCAACCGTGAAGCATGGAGGTGGAAACATCATTCTTTGGGGATGCTTTTCTGCAAAGGGGACAGGACGACTGCACCGTATTAAGGGGAGGATGGATGAGGCCATGTATCGCGAGATCTTGGCCAACAACCTCCTTCCCTCAGTAAGAGCATTGAAGATGGGTCGTGGCTGGGTCTTCCAGCATGACAACGACCCGAAACACACAGCCAGGGCAACTAAGGAGTGTCTCCGTAAGAAGCATCTCAAGGTCTTGGAGTGGCCTAGTCAGTCTCCAGACCTGAACCCAATAGAAAATATTTGGAGGGAGCTGAAAGTCCGTATTGCCCAGCGACAGCGCCGAAACCTGAAGGATCTGGAGAAGGTCTGTATGGAGGAGTGGGCCCAAATCCCTGCTGCAGTGTGTGCAAACCTGGTCAAGAACTACAGGAAACGTATGATCTCTGTAATTGCAAACAAAGGTTTCTGTACCAAATATTAAGTCCTGCTTTTCTGATGTATCAAATACTTATGTCATGCAATAAAATGCTAATTAATTACTTAAAATCATACAATGTGATTTTCTGGATTTTTGTTTTAGATTCCGTCTTTCACAGTTGAAGTGTACCTATAACGAAAATTACAGACCTCTACATGCTTTGTAAGTAGGAAAACCTGAAAAATCGGCAGAGTATCAAATACTTGTTCTCCCCACTGTATATATAATGTGCCGTCTGGTTTGCTTAAAATTAATATAAGGAATTATACTTATGATACTGTATATTTTAGCAATTACATTTACTTTATACATTTAGTATATTTAAAACCAAGTACACTTTAAAAAAATTACTAGGTGACTTTCACTTTTACTTGAGTCCTTTTCTATTTTGGTAGCTTTACTTTTTCTCAAGGATGACAATTGGGTATTTTTTCCATAACTGATTGACAAACTCTGAGCTGGAACAGCTAGCTAGCTAGTGATCTTAGGCACTGATAAACAGCGTGTAGCAGCTTGTGCTTTATTTAGGATAGTTTGACAGCTTCCTGATGAAGTTGTAGACATTCTTAGAAATCAGTCCTGAGCACAGCCAGCAGCAGCTGACTCAATACTGTCTGCAATGCACTGACTTTCTTATGCAAATTTTATTAATTGAGACATTAACCTCTTTTTCAAAAACATCAAAAGTAGTTACAGATTTCTTTATTTCTTTTTTTATTAACTCTGACTATTTTGAGAAAGTGGTAGTGGCTAAGTTGTTTCTACTGTGACTCAAGAGGGACAAACAACAGTAATTGCCAGGGTATGATAAAGCAAACAAATCACACCCACATCAACCCACAACCCCAAGACTCAAATCTCATTTTGATCAGCAGAATTGGTGAGTTCAACGGCTCTTTGAAGGGGAGAGTCAATGAAACCATGGAAGTACAGTGCATTCGGAAAGTATTCAGACCCACTTCCACATTTTGTGACACTATAGCCTTATTCTAAAATGGATTAAAACTTTTTTTTCTCATCAGTCTACACGCAATACCCCAAAATGACAAAGCAAAAACATTTACATAGGTATTCAGACTCAGTACTTTGTTGAAGCACCTTTGGCAGTGATTACAGAGTCTTCTTGGGTATGACACCACAAGCTTGGCACACCTGTATTTGGGGAGGTTCTCCCATTCTTCTCTGCAGATCCTCTCAAGCTCCGTCAGGTTGGATGGGGAGCGTTGCTGCACAACTATTTTAACTTATTTCCAGAGATGTTAGATCGGGTTCAAGTCCGGGCTCTGGCTGGGCATCTCAAGGACATTCAGAGACTTGCCCAGAAGCCACTCCTGTGTTGTTTTGGCTGTGTGCTTAATGTCGTTGTCCTGTTGGAATGTGAACCTTCGTCTCAGTCTGAGGTCCTGAGCGCTCTAGAGCAGGTTTTCATCAAGGATCTCTCTGTACTTTGCTCTGTTCATCGTTCCCTCGATTCGGACTAGTCTCCCAGTCCCTGATACTGAAAAACCTTTAGATCTTAGGATTCTCTACATGCAGTAAACCTTGTGCATAATGCTGGAATGCTGGAAATACCGGTAAGTGCCTCAAATAAGTCCAAAAAGCATGGCTTTAGTTAGGCCGTATATAAGAGGTTGCTTCGGGACAAAAATATCTGACAGACACATTATTTAATTTATTTAACTAGGCAAGTCAGTTAAGAACAAATTCTTATTTACAATGACGGCCTACCTCGGCCAAACTCTAACCCGGACGATGCTGGGCCATTGTGTGCCACCCTATGGGACTCCCAGTCACAGCCGGTTGTGCTACAGCCTGGAATTGAACCAGGGTCTGTAATGATGCCTCTAGCACTGAGATGCAGTGCCCTAGACCGCTGTGCCACTTGGGAGCCCACTTGAGAGGAAATGTTTGCTTTTCCATTCTACTTTAAACAAATCTAAAGCATACTGAGCAGGTCCAGCTTTAAAATACTTCCCCCACATCTGGAACAAGCTTCAAAGCCCATTTCCTTATTAGTGACTGAATCCCATCATTCATATGTGTTGTAGATCATCGTCCAGTCACATAAAGAATGACACTTGTCAAGTGATAATGTGAAATGACTGATCATAAAATATGTAGTTTAGGGAATATATCTCTGTAGATACAGTAGATGATAGCTAGATCTACTGTAGGATAAATCTTCTCTGGTTGCTACTCTTTCTTTCACAGGAGCCAAGATTCAACAGCACATATTTAAAATAATCATGTATAATATTATATTTGTGTTAAGTCAGTGTAAGCTGGTAAATGAAATATAGCTCTGTGTGATTACATCATAGATAACATTTGCAAGTGGGAATTGAAAAGATACAAAACCCGATTTGACTATGAATAAATCTAGAATTGAATGCACAAGGGAAATGTTAGTTGCAACTTTTTTCTAATCTATTACAAATGCTCAAGCTTTTGTAATTCTGTGTTCACTCTTAAAACTCATTGTTAATGATATGCAGTGTAGTGAATGTGATTTGCTGTTGCATTGATGTAGTGGGGTTTCAGAATAGGGATGTATAGGCAAGTCTGGACAAAATAAACCCCTGACTCCTTTTGAAAAATATTTTGTATGAGGAAAACAAAAACAAAATGTGAGGATGAATGATGACATAATGTGTTGGTATTGTGTACATAAGATGTTGCCAAGGCTTTGGGAATATTTTTTTTTTTAAATTATGGCGCAAACAAAATGGAAACCCATCCGCTACTGGGACAGGGGTACTTGGCTATCATGGATTACAACAGATTACAATGTGACAAACAATTTATAAGGTGGAGTATATTCACGTCTATCCAATGTATTATTGCAAGTATGGGGTTGAGTTATTGAAAGCCTCCAGATACATTTTTCACCTCATGGCTAGCCCGGCTGCTCCCGATCCCATTGCTTATACATCCACCTGAGGTCCCTGGCTCCATCTGTTTGCTGGTGTTAGCTGTTTAAACAGTTAGCTCTGCAGCAGAGCAGACATCTATTCTATTGAAAAGTTCAGATGCTGCCTCTCAGGAGGGGCAAGACCTTTAGAGAAGGTGGCAAAACCATTTAGAAGGTGCTATATCTCTTAATTGGCTTAACTTACTGATTGATTAAAGACAGAGATGAATAAAACATCTAAAAAGGTTGAATACCACGTTACAAATAAACTTTGCCGTAGATTAAATGTGCCATTGTTTTTAACCTGTATCAAAATAAATATATGATCCAGTGTTTGCCCAGGCTTGCGTAGAGAAATATGCTCTTTGTCCTGGTTACATACAACTTAAGACGATATACACTGAGTGGAAAAATGCTCACTAACAGGGATGTAAACAAATTTGTGAACAGAATTTGCGAGAAATAAGCTTTTTGTGAGTACGGAACATTTCTGGGATATTTTATTTCAGGTCAAGAAAATGGGACCAACACTTTACATTTTTATTCTGTTCAGTATATATACAGTCTATACACTGAGTGTACAACATATTAGGAACTCTTTCCATGACAGACTGACCAGGTGCTAGCCGATTTATTTGAATTAATTAGTCAAGTTATGTCACATTCACCATCTCTCCTCCAAACCTTGACTGTTATTCATTAGAGTGCATCTCTTTGTCCTTCTATGCTTCGGCACACAAGTATGATTGGTTCATGGACTTGAATCTGAAGTGGGACAGCCTGCCTGCTGTATCTAGCATGCTGCTAGAGGTGTGGGGGCTGGAATTTACCACCTGTCTCTTCAGTGGCTGGTACATGGGCACAGAGCTGGTAGTCAGGGACTTCTGTGACAGCTCTCGCTACAACATCTCGGAGGTATTATGATCATTTTATAAAGTATTTGTAAGCATTTCTAAACATTTAGAACCACCCCTTCGGTGGCTGGTACATGGGCACCGAGATTGGTGTCAGGGACTTCTGTGACAGCTCTCGTTACAATGGCTAAATGCCACTATTTTGACATTCTAATGAGACCATGAAGTATTACAGTGTTATAACAGTGTTACATGTGTTATGCAGAAGAGAATTCTCAAGAGTTGTGAGTGGACTTTTTACTATAACCTTTTACTACGATATTTACTAAAAATCTATAATATGCTTTACTGTAATCTGATAGGGCTAATTAAGATATGTCTTCAATACTTACCAGTGTGGTGGATTAATCTGATGTCATGACAACATACATACAGAGCTAACATTCATCACTTATACGCTCAACATTCATGCAATAGGTTTCCATAACTTTCCCCCAGTCTCTCCTTTCTCGTCCTCCTGGTTTTTGACCCTTGCCTGTCCTGATCCTGTACCCATGTGCCTGTCCACTCTACCTGCCCCTGACCCTGCCTGCCTGCCATCCTGTACCTTTGCCCCACCTCTGGATTACCGACCTCTGCCTGACCTGACCCTAAGCCTGCCTGCCATCCTGTAGCTTTTCCCCTGTTGCTATAATAAACATTGTTACCTCGACACGGTCTGCATCTTGGTCTTACCTTGATATCTGATAGGAAGTCTGTAATTGCTGAGTATAATGTGACAGGTGCTAAAAAATGGTGCAGCCTAAGCTTGATTCAATGGCATGCTTCCTAATTACAATGCAGTACTCAGAGTTTTGAAAGTTAACATGAATTCTGAATTAGTGATGTACTATTCAAATAACATATGCTTATTTTCTGACGTTGATATTTGGCTTGAGTGTGAAACACATATCTAAAGTTATGAATATCATTTTCTGTAATTCTCTGAATGAACAGTAGTAGGCCTACATACTAGTTTCCAACCCTAAGACTGTTACCACTACAAAATGTAATACTAATTCTTTATTGATACTTTCTCTCTACAGGCCTGACTGAAGGATGTTGGTGCTCTAGACAGAAGGCTAGTAGTTAAATGTGTACCTGTCATTTAATTCACACAAGAGTAGGACACACGAAGTGAGTGTTAGGTCACATTTTTGTCATGACATTGTCTGTCAGCAAACTCATAACCCCCCTGCCACTAGATCAGATGACTTATGTGAAGAATGTCCCAGCCAGAGCACAGAAACAGATGATGCCACTGGTGAATTGAGGAATCAGCTGAAACAAAATGTAGCTTCTTTATTTAAAAAGTGCTGTATATCGTGTCAGACACAGCTACACAATAAATAGTTGACCACATATTAAAGTAGATATTCTCCTTTACCGAGGTATTGCAGAAGCATGACCACACTATTAGTGATACTATGCTTAAAGAAGTTGTCGATGCGGTCATGGACAGTAATATTCTTGCAAGTGCTGCTTCTGAAGGTGCGCAGATGTCATCTTCCGAGAGGAGAAAACGCCATCCGGTACATTATGTTTTAGACTTCGAGCAGCCTGGACACACATTGGTCTATGTTCCAATACTTCAGATGATTCAAGAACTGTTTAAAAACACTGATATTATAAACAAGATCTCAGAACCAAATATTGAGCCAAGTCACTACATGTCCCACAAAGATGGTTCAAATTTTCAAGAAAATTACTTATTCTCAACAGGAGAACTTAAACTGTCACTCCAACTGCATATTGATGATTTCGAAATTGCTAACCCACTTGGCACATCCCAAAAAAATCACAAACGATCAGCAGTATACTGGGTCCTTGCCAATCTACCCAATAAATATTGATCAGCCTTACACACTGTACAGCTTGTCGTACTGTGTAAAGTGACAGACCTCCAAAAGTATGGTTTTGTGGCTGTACTTGTACCATTATTACATGACATTCGTTCTCTTGATCAGGATGCCGTTTTCATTGAATCCATTGGTCAGAATGTCAAGGGAACCATCTTTTGTGTTTTGGCTCACAATCTTGCTGCCCATGGATTGGGGGGAGTTTCTAGTCTTTCAGAGCAGAGTAGGTTTGTAGATTCTGTATGGCCACCAACAAACAGTTTCAGTCCAATGAAGGAGAGTTTAGCCTGAGATCTAAAGCCAACCATGACATTCATGTACAAAATGTTGTGCAAAGTGATACTCTGAGCAGTCAGTTTGGTGTGAAAGTGGATTGTGTCCTGTGTGAGTCCCTGCGGTATTTCCACCCCATCACAGGTTTTCCACCAGATACACTTCAAGTTCTTTTGGAAGGTATTTTGCCTGTTAAACTCTCTTTGCCTTAAAATATATGATTCGCCTTAAGTACGTCACATTCAATTACTTAAACAGGAAGATAGCACTGTTTCCATATCAGCACACAGACAAAGTTGATAGACCACAGCCCATTCCCAAGACATTCACTTCTAAAAGGACAACAGGGGGGAATGGACATGAGAATGCCACTCTCTGCAGATTACTTCCATTGTTGGTGGGCCGTGAAGTCCCAGAGGGTGATGGTTCATGGCTAGTTTTGATGGACTTGAAATAAATTATAGAATTGGCATTGTGTCCAGCGTTTACAGATGAGACCATTAAGTATTTGCAGTGTCAAATTAGTGATCACAGACCGATTCTTAGAGATCTTCCCTGAGTATAGACTTTGCCCTAAACATCACTATGTCGAGCACTATCCCAACCTTATTAAGTGTTTTGGGCCCTTGGTGCACATTTAGACTATGACTATGCGGTTTGAGGGCAAACATTGTTTCTTCGAAAGGGTTGTACAAGACACACAGAACTTTAAGACATTGGCAACCAGACACCAGTACATGATGGCGTATCATCTCAGTGCTCCATCATTTGTCACACCACAGACCCAAACATCTAATGTTAACTATCTCCTAGTTTTAACACTACCAGAATTAGCTGAAGTATACATTTGGGGACAGACAACTAGCAGCACAATCTACACTACATCGAAGGTCACCGTTGATGGCACAGACTATGCCCCTGGCATGTTTGTGTCAGTTCTAGTCAATGGGGGGCTTCCTCAGCTCTGCAAAATTGCTCAGATATATCTTGTGAATAACCATTTTATCTTCTCTGCAGTCACTTTGAGTCATGGTATGTAGAACATCTTTGTTCCTATGAACTATCATCTACACAAGTTAACCTGTCTATCCAATTGAGATACAAGTTCTACAGCTGACAGAAATACTTTCAGATGTGTCTTCCCCAGAGCGCCTCAGTAGGTGGCCACCAGACGTTTTTCACATGCCTACTTTTGCATTGGAGGTAGAGTTGAATCTTAGAGAAGAAAATTCTGCCTTTGAAAGGAATGAAATATATCTTCAGTTGTCTAGAGACCAAACATATGACATTTCTACTACTGTGTACAGTTTCAAGGCTTACCCAAATGATTGAGAGATAGGAAAGGCAGCTCTTGTTACGAAACACCTCTCTGAAAGAGGCAGGATCTGACACTGGGTGGAATGGGTGGAAGAACAGCATCAAATTCAAGATGGGTAACTACAGAACCAAGTTGAGGAGAGCAGGATGTCAGGAGGTCTGTAAATGCAGGAAAAATAAGCAGAACAATCCAGAGAATGAACCACTGCACTAAGTGGGCTGAAGATAACTTTCTGCCAAACTTCCCCCTTGGAGAGGACTCGTGGAGTCTTGAAACGCTGAGGCAGGAAATGGTCTAAGAAGTTCAGAAGATGGAAAGGAACTTACCCCTGATGAATAGGAAGATGGAGACCACATTCGCCCTGCTGCGCCAGGTTATAGTCACCGACACTCTACCTGTAAAGGAGATCCATGATCTCTGGCGTGCTCTGGGCATGGAGTCGCAGGTAAAATTGCAATACTGTTTTTACACTAATTTGACCTGCTTTAATATATTAGTTATACTAAGTAAAATTATGATTCTGTGTTCCAAACTTGTGATAACTTCTAAACACTGTCCTTTGTTGTCTGTCTATTCCAAATGCAGATGCAGATGACACCGACCATGGTGGAAGTGCTACTGTAAAGTGTTCTCTTTAAAAGTGAACCTTTGCAGTGTGTAGGCTAATAATTGTAGGTCATGGTGTTTCTTAGATCTACCATTTTCCTTAACTTATTATTTCCTTGCTCAAATGCATTGAGATTACTATTTTTAAGCATGTTGCTATTGCCACAAAGGTTTTGATTAGATGTACAACTACCTTTTGATTTAAGTAAGTTATAGTTTTTAATTTGCGTATTAGTTGTCGCAACTTTAATTGTAATTGAGTACAGGCTAATGGCTAGGAAGTAAGCATAACAAAAAATATTACGTTCATTCAACATGAAGTTTGTAGTAAAACTACCTGAAAGGTGTGTGTTATGTTTACATAAACAAAATTGGTTAAATCGATATATATTTTAAGTCACTATAGATCAGTGTAATAAAGTTAGTAATTGTAATTACTTTAAGTTACATGTAATCAAATGTGTATATTAATTAACAGAAATTATAAAGTATTGTATACATCAATACTTTTAAGTTTCATAACTACAAAAAACTGAAGCAATCAGTTGCCACAAATGTATTGACTTCTGCTAACTTATCCAGTTTTACAGTGCATGAATCAAAATACCTCAAACTACTGTTTTTGCAATGAAGACAGACCCCTAACTATATTTATCTGAAAAGAATCACAAAGCCCAAAGATGTAAAAAAAATTGTATAGCGTGCACTCCAATTATTCTTCAAATGGAGCTTGATTCAGCATAATACTGCAGATTCTGTTTCTCTTTGGGGCCACATGACACACAGCTAAATCCACAAAGAGATAATGTCATGTCTTAATTGTCCCCAAGAGACATAAAATGCTCTGCTTTTTATCCATTTTTTCTACTAGTGAGATGCAATCACATTTTCAGACATATGGGCAGAGAATTGTAACAGTAATATTCACAATTTATTAGTCATATTAAAGACTGTCAATCTCTTATGAATCTCCTATGAATATGATCAACAATTAAATGAGGAGGGGAACATCAGAAAAAAATTATTTGAAAGATTTGTATTCAAAATTATAACGGGGAATCATACCAATTATGGGGACGTTTCCACCACTTTCTGAATCCTCAACTTAAACTATAGCCCTGAATGTAAATGTGACTGTTTCAAACATTACCTGTTCAAATATCAGTTCACCATGTACTAAAGTTGTCTATCTCTACAAGATACAACCTAGGGCGATGGACAGTATATGGTCATGGACAAAACGTAAGGTATAGTATAGCCCATAGGGGATGGAAAAGATTGACATGCTGTAGAAAATATTCACCTAAAAACAGATCAAGTAAGCAAGCATTACTTCCTGACCCTGGCCCTATCTCAGATAATGTTTCCTTGCTGCCGCAGATTTCCTGTAACTGATTTTGACCTTCTTTAAACAGATCTGTGTTTGTTCCCTTTCTTTTTCTTTGTTCCTGTTTGCTTCGGTGAGCTTCAGAGCCGCATCCTCCTCTCTCTGGGAGTGTTTGCCACTATTTTATTTGTACTGAGTGGCATTTGCTTTGATGTAAAAAGGTGCTTGTTGGACTTCAAAGATAGAACGCCATTACGTTCACTCCCCTAGGGGCTTGATGGAGGATAAAACACACTAGGGAAGATCTGGAGATCACTGAGTTTTACAAAACCATTTAAAGTTTAACCCCACAAGAGAAAGGTGTCCTAGTCTTTTTCCCCACAGAGTACTGTAAATCAATAAAGCACAAAGCCACTAACAGTATCTCGCTGAAGCTCACAACTAAGTTAGTATCTGATCAGACAGAAACTACTTGGGAGCCAGACAGATATCAGTTCAACATGTAAGTTATGTTGGGATAGCAGCAATATTCACAGGAAACTCAAAGGAGACTTCCTATCTGAAACTTGTCTGAAGGACTTGGGTTGATCTTACTTTGAGGTGATTTTGGCTCAGAATTCAGACAATGCTAAAGTGGGAGTAGAATTATGGAGGAGTTTTGTTGATTGAGCAACATAGGCTGAGAGAACATGTGGGCACAGTCAACAAAACATGTAACAGAGTTGTACAAAACAATCAGCAGGATTGGACTAAAAAAGAAAGTGTTACTGATGGTAGGCTTTGTTACTTTGGTCCCAGCTCTCTGCAGGTCATTCACTAGGTCCCCCCGTGTGGTTCTGGGATTTTTGCTCACCGTTCTTGTGATCATTTTGACCCCACGGGGTGAGATCTTGCATGGAGCCCCAGATTGAGGGAGATTATCAGTGGTCTTGTATGTCTTCCATTTCCTAATAATTGCTCCCACAGTTGATTTCTTCAAACCAAGCTGCTTACCTATTGCAGATTCAGTCTTCCCAGCCTGGTGCAGGTCTACAATTTTGTTTCTGGTGTCCTTTGACAGCTCTTTGGTCTTGGCCATAGTGGAGTTTGGAGTGTGACTGTTTGAAGTTGTGGACAGGTGTCTTTTATACTGATAACAAGTTCAAACAGGTGCCATTAATACAGGTAATGAGTGGAGGACAGAGGAGCCTCTTAAAGAAGAAGTTACAGGTCTGTGAGAGCCAGAAATCTTGCTTTTTTGTAGGTGACCAAATACTTATTTTCCACCATAATTCATTAAAACTCCTACAATGTGATTTTCTGGATTTTTTTTCTCATTTTGTCTTTCATAGTTGAAGTGTACCTATCTTTTTAAGTGGGAGAACTTGCACAATTGGTGGCAGACTAAATACTTTTTTGCCCCACTGTATCTATTGAGGATTTTGAGGCATCCATTGCCACCAGTAAAATTATTGCCTTGAGTTTAGTTTTTATCTGCTGTTAGAATTTCCTAATTACTAGCTGCAGTGATGGCTTTGAGAGCTGTGAAGTGGCATGAGGAGAGGAAATACCCACTCCTACCATCCTGGGATCCAATCAACCAAACAAACAAACAAACACACACACACACACACACACACACACAAACAAACAAACAAACGCATGAACACACACTCCTATAATCCTGGGTTTCTCTCCATGCTTCAGATCCAGAGAAGTACTCCCTCCTCCAGTCAGACCCTGTGTGTGTGTGTGTTGTACTCCTCCAGTCAAGCTCCCATCTGCCAGGACGACTCCCTCACATCAGTAATTGCAGCAGCTCTTCATGTAAGGCCCTTAAAAATATATGCTTACGATCTTTTAACTGTGTGTGTGTGTGATGTGTGGCTCTGCAGGCTCTTTTTAAACCGCTAACCCATCTTCTGCTGGAAAGGGGCCTACTTGCACATCTAACATTTTTTCAATATTGCTGTAACAGGGTCCTAACACGGCTCTGGAGTATTCTAAAGGGGATGCTGTCTGTGTTTTTGGTAAACTCCCAGCTTTGAATGAAAACCCTCTCTAGTGGTAGCAGATATGTTATGAGGTTTGAAGTAGTACATTACCCTGCTTAATGTGCAACATACTCACAGGATTGTGGTTCTCTGTTGCTCAGAGCATGGCACTAGCTACTCTGTTGTGGGTTAAATTCCTGCAGGGATCTCAAACCTGCTAAATATGTATGCGCTCACTGTACAGTAAGTCAATGTGGATAAAGGCATCTGCTAAGTGGCATATATTACAGTCAGAAAAAAAAAAAAGATAATTTATTATCAGTAACATTTAAACTAAATCTGGAATTGTAGCGGACCTCGGTGCCCTCCACTTTCAAAATGGCTCACTGGGTCAACATGTAGAGCATTAGCCTAATTGTCCACGAAGGCCAATTTTTTTTTATCCAGGACCTGCAAACCAAGAATCCCAGGTCCCAAATGGACAACAAGTCCAGCCGTGCACCTTGTCATGGGGTGCGGGAAGGGGGGGCTCCAGGGGCCCTCGGGGGTGGGCAGGGGGTCCATGGCTGGGTTAGGTGAGACCCTCTAGGGGGGGCCAACACCCCCCCACCTGGGATCGGCCACAGGGGTGCTCCACTGGTCGTTTTAGGCAATTATTTACCCAATAATAATCAATGAAGGAGCTCTGCTGGGTCCCACTTCTCGCTCATTGCACTTCTCGCTCTCCAAACAGATTACCAGGGGGTGATGGGGCCTCTAGGCCTACTCTCTCTGGGCCTATCACTTCAGATCACTCCCCAGCCATGGATCTTTTTTCCTCTCCACAGCCTAAGTCCATACCTCCAGGCCTCTAGGCCTACTCTCTCTGCCCAGCTTGCCCGCCTGCCTGTCCCTCCCTGGGCCTACCACTTCAGCTCTGTGCACCTGGTAACCTATAACACTTTTCAGGCCCCCAGGCCTCCACACCTACTCTTTCTTCCCAGTCCAACACTCTCTGGAGATCAACCATGATCGAACACACACACCCACACACACACAAAGGTGCATTTCAAAGTAATATACTTTTTTAGTAAACAGTGGATAATGGATTTATTTGTGCCTCATAGATCGGGCCTGGCTGGCGTTATGAGGCGGACGATGGGAACGATAGTAATGAGATTGTTTGGTAAGGGAGTGATTCATGTGATCCGCAAAAGTTCTGCGGTATTTAACAGAATCTTGAGTAAAGCTAATTGTCCCAATGCTTTGTCGAAGTGTGCCGAACGTTCCATGACTTCCAATGCCAAACTTGTCAAACATCTGGCCCACATAGTCCCTGAGGTTATCGTACAAAAAGATTGTATAAAATAAACAATACAAATTCTGAGCTAACAAAAATAGATTTTAAAAAAATGGTAGAGATTTTGTTTAACAAAAAATATTTTTTTCTCAAAAAGATAGGGTCCTAATAATTGGCACCCCTCTTTTCAATACCTTTTAAATATTATATATGGAGGAATGGTCTAAAAATTCTCCCAATGTGTTCTCCAATCTCATATATATATTTGTTAAAGGTTCATTGTAGTTATCCTTGCAGGGTGAGGTATTGAAAGATATTGAAGACATGGGTGCCAAAAACTTTGACCCTTATCTTTTTCCAGAGACAATATATTACTTGTTAAACAAAACCCCTTTCTCTGAGCAATTGTATTAGTATATTTTCTCCTTTTTTTTGCATACAACAAAGCTCAATATTTGAATTATTTATTTTATACAGTATTTTTTTGCTCATCTTTATTAAGGGTGCCAGTAAGTTCTGACCTGATTATATTACTCACCCAATGTGTTAAATATAGGGGTAAAATGGGCAGCTCTGCCACTTTACAAATTCCAATTTGACCCATGGATATAGGATGTTACATAGAGCTGCGATGGATCTCTAAGTTGGTGTTCATTCTGTTTCTGTGGGATAAACCTGAGCCTTCACGCTAGAACCATGAGAACACCCAAAAAGGTCAAATGCAAATAATAAATACTACACATAGAAACAAATCTGTACAAAATTTATCCTAAATGTATCCAAGCTATTTACAGAAAATGTCCACAATCAATGCACTCGATAGAAAAACATTTGCTTTCTAAAAGCTAATAGGGTTATTTGGCTGTCCCCTTTGAAGAACCCTTTTTGGTTCAAGGTACAAAGATTTTTCTTCCAGGTATAACTATTTTGGGTTCCATGTTGAACCCTTTCCATAGAATCAAAAAGGGTTATCTTATTGGGATAGTCAAAGAACCCTTTTGGAACCCTGTTTTCTAAGTGT
Organism: Oncorhynchus mykiss; assembly: GCF_057628025.1. Lineage (NCBI taxonomy): Eukaryota > Metazoa > Chordata > Actinopteri > Salmoniformes > Salmonidae > Oncorhynchus > Oncorhynchus mykiss. The sequence goes on from NC_143027.1 coordinate 44,296,783, forward strand.
GTATCCAACTGATCTTGCATATCAACAAAGTTGGAATATTGGTAACTGCACAATTATATTTTGATAACATAAAATATGTGTACAGTATCTTATTCTATATCCAATTAATTACTTTTCATTAAACGAAGACACAATATCATCCTGGAATACCGTCACGGTGGTTTCTTTGATTGAAAAACAAATAAGCGATTCACCCACAAACTAATCACAGTTAATTTCACAGGTAATAAAGTATTGCTATAGCCAGTGATTCTCTGCAATCAATCAAAAGGAAAGTAAATGATTTTACCCTACCCTAGCTCCAATAAATTCACAGATGTTATCTGGCCCACACTGTAATCCATCCGATTAATTTGGAAAACGACAATGTGTCACACCCTGATCTGGTTCACCTGTGATTGTCTCCAACCCCTCCAGGTGTCGCTTATTATCCCCGGTGTATATATCCCTGTGTTTCCTGTCTCTCTGTGCCAGTTCGTCTTGTTTGCCAAGTCAACCAACGTTTTTCCTTGCTTCTATTTTTCCCAGTCTCTGTTTGTTTCTAGTCCTCCTGGTTTCAACCCTTGCCTGTCCTGACTCCGAGGCCACCTGCCTGACCACTCTGCCTGTTCTGACTACCCGCCTGCTTATCCCCTTGCACTGTTTTTGGACTCGGATCTGGTTTCTGGCCTTCGGTGACCTCTGTCACCATTCTGTTCTTTAAGTGTTCAGGTGCAGAGGAGACACCGAAAGGCAGGCTGTTAAAGTAGTAACGTCCGAAAGATGTAATGATGGTTGTTAGCTTAACTGACTCCTCAGCTTGCGGGATATGCCAGAAACCCATGTTTGCGTCAAGCTTGCTGAAGATCTTTGCCCGGCAAGTGAGCCATGGGTCTGTTTAACAGTGGAAAGTTTGTATTTTTCTCTACATACTGACTCGTTGAGACGAGTGAAATCGACATATATCCGCACGTCCTCATTCTTCTTTGGAACAACCACCATCCTGACACTCCAGTCCTTGTGCTCCTCCACTATGACGACAACCTTGAACTCTTGTATGACCTCTAGCGCTTTCTTCACTCTTGGCAGCAATGTCAGAGCAATCAGTTGTGGAGTGTGGAGTGAGTAGGGTTCTGCACTGGGTTTTAGCTTGATGTTATATGTCAAGGCCGCTGTACAGCTTTGGATAGCTTTCTTTCAGTGTCTGTAGAATGATCAATGCTGTCAGGTCTAACAACTAGCTAAAGCTTTGTGATGGCTGGTCTGCCTAGTAAAGCTATGTGTACAGTAGATTTATGATGGCGTGCACGTCCTCCAGTGTCTCCTTTCTTTCCATTCTCTCTTTTTCACAATAAAGAATGCATGAAATCCATCTCTTACTTGTCCATACTCTTGTTGCTCTAGTTAGTTTAGGTTGAACTCAGCACCGGGATTAGAAACAATAATTTAATACGTACAGAGGGATCTGTTAGCAGAAAAAGTATTTTGATAAATTCTTCGGTGATCGGTGTCCCGTCCACGAGGAAGAAGATGTCCCAGGAGATAGACATATCTGATAATGGCAGAAACCTTAAATTCCTGTTAACAAAAGGTAAACAACGGTGTTTGCTTTAAATATATTTTAAATTGTTTGCCGTTTTACAGCTATTTTCTTGAAATTATACACATTTTGCCATTATTTATTTATGCCATATGATATGATATCTGAGTGAGAGTAAATAACAAAATCAGTGGGGCGGGCCTAGAGGTCAGGGCCCCTGGGCATGTGCCCTGCGTGCCCGGGCAGTAATAGGCCATGATTACAGAACAGCATAAATTCCCGGGGCCATGGGTTGTACAAGGTGTCGGAAGCATTCCAGAGGGATGGTGGGCCATATTGACTTCAATGCTTCCCAGAGTTGTGTCAAGTTGGTTGGATTTCCTTTGGGTGGTGGATCATTCTTGATACACACAGAAAACTGTTGAGCGTGAAAAACCTAGCAGCATTGCAGTTCTTGACATACTCTAACCGATATGGCTGGCAGCTACTACCATACCCAGTTCAAAGGCATTTAAATATTTTGTCTTGCTCATTCACCCTCTGAATGTCACACACACAATCCATGTCTCAATTTTCTCAAGGTTTAAAAATCCTTCTTTAACGTGTCTACTCCCCTTCATCTACACTGGTTTAAGTGTATTTAACAAGTTACATCAATAAGGGTAGCTTTCACCTGGATTCACCTGGTCAGTCTATGTCATGAAAAGAGCAGGTGTTCCTATTTTTTGTACACTCAGCAAATATACTAAACTCAGCAAAAAAATAAATGTCCCTTTTTCAGTACCCTGTCTTTCAAACACAATTCATAAAAATCCAAATAACTTCACAGATCTTCATTGTAAAGAGTCTAAACTCTTTCCCATGCTTGTTCAATGAACCATGAACAATTAATGAACATGCACCTGTGGAATGGTCGTTAATAAGACACTAACAGCTTACAGACGGTAGGCAATTAAGGTCACAGTTATGAAAACTTAGGACACTAAAGAGGCCTTTCTACTGACTCTGAAAAACACCAAAAGACAGACGTCCAGGGTCCCTGCTCATCTGCATGAACATGCCTTAGGCATGCTGCAAGGAGGCATGAGTGCAGTCCTGTGGCCAGGGCAATAAATTGCAATGTCCGTACTGTGAGATGCCTAAGACAGCGCTTCAAGGAGACAGGACGGACAGCTGATCGTCCTCGCAGTGGGAGACCACGTGTAACAACACCTGCACAGGATCGGTACATCCGAACATCACACCTGCGGGACAGGTACAGGATGGCAACAACAACTGCCCAAGTTTCACCAGGAACGCACAATCCCTCCATCAGTGCTCAGATTGTCCGCAATATGCTGAACTGAGGGCTTCTGGCCTGTTGTAAGGCAGGTCCTCACCAGACATCACCGGCATCGCCTATGGGCACAAACCCACCACCGTTGGACCAGATGGGACTGGCAAAAAGTGCTCTTCACTGATGAGTTGCGGTTTTGTCTCACCAGGGGTGATGGTCGGATTCGTGTTCATCGTCGAAGGCATGAGCGTTACACCGAGACCTGTACTCTGGAGCAGGCTCGATTTGGAGGTGGAGGGTCCTTCATGGTTTTGTATGAAATCCTTAACCCTGATTCCTTATAACTCCATAAACTATTAACATACCGTAAGTCTACCGGCAATATCAAAAGTAATAATTTGTTATTCATTACCCTTGGGAAACAAGTAAAGCCTTGGGGTGGACTAAATAGATTATAGATTCTCAACGATCAGGAGTAACAAGTTGCTCTTTTAGTGTAAGGTACAGTATGTGTATTTGGTCCTCCTGCACCCAGAGAACCTGATAACCAGCCAACACATCTTTGCAATGAAGATTGGTCACTGTTACAGTATGTGTTGTTGTCCTTAACACCACGGCAGCATATGTTTTCAAAGGACGGGTGATGTTTGACCCCTTGAAAATACACCCCCACAACACCCACAAATTCTGCACAGGCATACATTATGTTCATCATTTCTGCCTAAGCCTAATGAGCATATGCCAGAGTCTTTAAATATCCCCATTTGCATTCACTCAAGTATTTCCACAGAAATGGAAAGAAAACCTTCACCTTGAGGTTATCAGCTATTGTCAGTGTTTCCTCTGCACTTACAAGGGGAGCAACATAAATATCAACATAGCCTTGCAGGCTGTCAGTGTCATTAGGAATACACTGCTGTCATTGTGAAATGGTTTTGAGATCCAAAGTGAGTTTGTCAATCAAAACAATAGACAGTGCATGAAAGCAAATACATTGTACATTCATAGACATGCACTTTTCTGCATTTAACAGTTGTTGCGCTTCTGCTGCAGTAAAAAACACAACCTGGTAGAAAATAAGAAAACAATGTCTTTCCTACAGCTACTAAGATAAACTGAAAGACAATCTTACAATACAGGCTGAGTAGTATTACTATGTGTCTCAGAGAAGCACATGAGATAGACTTCTTATTATTTGTGTTCTATTATTGAAGTTTCCTGTCTCTGTCTCTGGAGGACGACAGCCAATAGTATCTCAATCCTAGATGACAGCCATTTGGTTTTCCTAATGAATCAAGGTGGAAGCCCATCACAGTTCCTGAGGCACAGTGATGGAGAGATGTGACTGTTCATTTGGTTGATTCAGATGATTCCAGACACTTTACTTTGGATGAGTCAGTAAAACAGTTTATGAGTCTGTAAAACAGTTCATGAGTCTGTAAAACAGTTTATCCCAAAGGGGTACGCTAGCGCACTCGCTATATAAACAGTTGCATTTGTTAGTTAACCTGACAGTGATCATGAGAGCTTGCGGCATGCCTACCTATGAACATGACTCAAGGAGTGTGGAGTGTTTGCTTGGGAGAGTTTTAAAAGGTGGGAAACCTAAATCAGTGGTTTTAGGCGAGCTAGCAAGCATTTATCGGACAACTGGTGCTAGGTGCTAGGTTGCAATCATATTCACCTCAGACATCATTGAGGATGATTTACATAGATGCTATCCCGGTAATCTCTGTGTACTGTCTCCCTCCCATACATCTGGCTCTCATCATATTTGAGGATGATGGGAATCTGTTTTGAATAGGATCAACCCTCATTCCTCCTCAGTAGTGTAGGAGGAAATGTTGAGATCACATCACCTTAATCCTAGTCTTCATGTACATTTGCAATATGTTATCCCACATACACTTAAGCCTCCAGAGCAACAAAAAATTGCATTCTATTCTGTTCCAATTATAGCTTTTGACAACCCCTCTCAGGCGTTGGGAGAGCGATGCTGGTTGCCTCATCCTCCTGAGTGTTCAAGCTGGTAATTGAAAATCTAGTTTTGGGCTGTGTGTGTCATTAGTCGGCCATACCCTCTCACACACCAATTTGACCCCTCCCTGCCTCCTCAATCGCCTGGCTGATGCTGAATCATTTAACATCTCTGACAACCAGAGACAATTCTCCCCCTCCCCCCAACAGACTCAGAAGCCAAATAGGGATTGTACATTAAAGAGTTTATGTACTATTGGACGTAAATTCTGTGCAATCTTCTCCCACCCCAACTTTGCTCCTACATTTTGATTAAAACCTTGAATGGTGAGTATTCAAATTGTTCAAAATAAGCACACTTGTGATTATTGTGATTCACACAGCTGCTTAAAAGGATGTGTCTTTCTATAAAACAGTTTTTATAATTGTGTCTGTCTGAAACACTACCCACCATGGCCTAGCCGTCTGGCACAGATTTGTGTGTTAAGCCTTAGCGGCTTAGCTCATTTTGAAAGAGGCTGATTGCAGTGAGCCAGTACCTTTCATTTAGTCTCATATCATTAGACAAATTCAAAATGAAACGGTGTCTGTTCAAAGAGCCTGAGGCTATTGTAGACTACAAATAAAAGGGTTGTCTCATGAAATGAGTGCCTTTTATATCTTTTTGATATTTTAAGTAAAGATTGTGCACCAAAATTGCATTTTCAAAGCCTGTTAGAATAAATGAAGTGCCATTTAATATAGACCACAGGGAGAATTCAATCAATCTGATTGTTAATATGAATAAAGACTTGCTAAAGGAATTCTGCATTTGTGACTCTGTGACTTCCAGGGGGATTTTAACCCACTTAATCCCAACATATCTCCAAGTATTCATCATCATTATAAAGGCTAGTTATTTTTGTTGCTTTGCCAGTCATTTCTGAAGACTATTATTTATTTAATGTGATTAGTGATTATTCCTTCATTTTAAGGTCAACCCTGTTTTAATATGGTGAAACTATTCCTTAAATAAATAAAAAAATTATCAAACATTGAACATTTAACAGACAAATCATAGTATAAAAGAAGAGCTGGTTCTACTCTTTTTGCCATTTGCTGATGTTTTGTGGTGGAAAACTGAATTGGGTGAAGCATAACACACCAGAATAATACATTAATACTTTTTTATTGTGAATCTTGCATTAAATTGCCACTACCTGTTGCACAAAGCGAGATTCTATTCCCCTGTCAAATGGAGATTTATGGCTGCTAGACAGCTAGAGATTGAGATCCATTTGAACTCAAAAACTCCTCACTCACTAACACTTTGTACCACTAAAAATGTTTGATTCAGTCTTCTCTCAAAAACCACAACATGCAATTGGTGCGCGAACACAATTCTATGTGATATGCTATGTTTTTTCTCTGAAAGTCATGTTTGCTCTGAAGAAATTTGACACTGTCTAATGTCGCTGATGTGGGAGTGACAGGGTAGACTAAAGGAGCGAATGATATAATCATGCAAATGACACTGCAAAGAACAATGTTACCACTAACATGCTGCTCTTACGACATCTCCTAGCAACCAATTCCATGAACAGCAGCTTTTAAGAAGTGCTCCTCCTTTACATTTTTTGTCAAATTATTTGTATTATATGTGAAGAGTTTAATTATTTTAGTGCATTGCAATGTTCTGCACATCTAGAGGTTAAGGAAGATAGTTTTATTTGGAGAGATTGATCGACTTGGTTCCGGCAAGCAGCAGCGGATTTAGGTATGGGCAATCCGTTTGCTATTGATCATTTGCACGGCACGTCAATGATATCATGTCAACGTGTGGGACTTTAATTGACTCATGTCAATTAACCTTGTCGGATTGGGCGCCCAGTTTAGGAAAATAGAAAAGTAGAAGAGGAGAAACACGCTAAAGATAAAGGTATGCAGCTACATTTGAAGTCGGAAGTTTAAATACACCTTAACCAAATACATGTCACGACTCCCACCGAAGTCTAGAAGTTGATTGGTGTATTCTGTAAGAAACACCAGCCTCTTCTGCTTCTGCAGCAAACTCTTTTATAAGAAGAAAATTAATTTAGCAAACTCAGGACTGACAGACTGGAAATATGCAAGCCTATTTATAGATTTATAAATTAGGCCCCTGAACACCAAAACTGCATGAAAACATGGAAAGAACTGGTAATGAGGATCAAAAAATGGGAAACAATTGATAAGCAGAGATGGCACTTATGGAGGCTGGGAGGATAAGATGGAGAGAGGTGTTGACACGTCTGACAGCTATTGTGCAGTCTCTGGCAATTAGAAATCTGGCACTAAGGGGACACACAGAAACACTGTACTCTCCATCAAATGTGAATTTTCTCAAAGAGGTTGAACTGATGGCACAATTTGATCCAGTCACGAAAGAGCACCTTAACCCATCCAAAAAGGTACCTCGAGTCACACTACCTTGGCCACCAAATACAGAATTAACTAATTGATTTGTTGAGAAGCAAGGTCATTTCAATAATGGTGAGTGACATCAAAATGGAAAAGTTTATCTCTATCATTCTAGATATGTGTCACGATCGTTTAGAGATGGATTGGACCAAGGTGCAGCGTGGTAAGCGTACATCATTTATTAGATGAACACGGAACAAAAATAACAAACTACAACCGAATGTGAAGTAGTGCAGAACGCAACTACACACAAACAAGATCCCACAACTAAAGGTGGAAAAAAGACTGCCTAAGTATGAACCCCAGGGGTTCCGATATACAACCCAACCAGCCACACTGCTTCTTAACACAGCGCGCATCCAACCCGCATCCAACCCATAATTTGATTTGATTTGATATGCTTGATCAATTTTTTCTTCAACTCTGCCCTCCTGATTGCTGAAATATTAACCCATATTTTTTACCTGACTATTATATCTGGTACTACACCCAAGGTTTGGAAGGCAACCCATGCACTCCCCCTTCCCAAAGTTGGTGACCCTTGTAACCTAAATGATTAATCACCCTATTTCAAAACTTTCTTGCCTAGCTAAAATATTAGAATCCCTAATTAATTCTCAGCTAAGATCTTTCTTAATTTTTTTAATGTATTCTAAATGTACATCAGTCAGGTTTAATACCAGGTCATCGCACTTGCTTTGCTGCATCCCTATTTATAAATGATTTGCTTAATTGTATGGATAAAAAGCAAAATTGTGCTGCCCTCTTCAATGACCTGGCAAAGGCCTTCGATGCTGTTGATCACTCATTGCTAATTCAGAGGCTTTCCTCAATTGGCCTAGACTTGGCTGCATGTAACTGGTTCAGGAGTTACTTAACAGATAGAACTCAATGTGTATCTACTGATGGTGTAAAATACAGTTTTCTGGACATAACAAAAGGTGTCCTACAGGGGTCAATTCTGGGTCCTGTACCTTTTACTGTTTACATACAAATATTGACAATTTGTAACCTGCACTTAAATGCAGATGATACTGTTGTTTATGCTATTACACCCATGGTTGACCAGGCTCTATCTGAACTACAGTCTGCCTTCATTGTATTAGAGAAAAACTATATTGACCTGAAATTACACTGAACAAAAATGCAAAATGCAACAAGCCAAAATGTCCATGAATTTACTTAGTTACAGCTCACATGGGAAAATCAGTCAATTGAAATAAGTAAATTGGATTTCACAGAACTGGGAATACAGATATGCATCTGTTGGTCACAGATACCTTTAAAAAAAGTAGGGACGTGGAACAGAAAACCAGTCAGTATCTGGTGTGACCCCCATTTGCCTCATGCAGCACAACACATCTCCTTCGAATAGAGTTAATCAGGCTGTTGATTGTGGCCTGTGGAATGTTGTATGGCTATGTGAAGTTGCGGGATATTGGCAGAAACTGGACCACACATCAAGCTTGAGCATCCTATTCATGCTCAATGGGTGACATGTCTGGTGAATATGCAGGCCATGGAAGAACTGAGACATTTTCAGCTTCCAGGAATTGTGTACAGATCCTTGTGACGTGCGTTATCATGCTTAAACATGAGGTGATGACGGCGGATGAATGTCACGACAATGGGCCTCGGGATCACATCACGGTATCTCTGTGCATTCAAATTGCCATAGATAAAATGCAATTTATTTATTTTTTATTTTTTTTTTATTTCACCTTTATTTAACCAGGTAGGCTAGTTGAGAACAAGTTCTCATTTGCAACTGCGACCTGGCCAAGATAAGGCATAGCAGTGTGAACAGACAACACAGAGTTACACAATTGTGTTTGTTGTCCATAGCGTATGCCTGCCCATACCCCCACCGCCAACACGGGGCTCTCTGTTCACCACGTTGACATCAACAAACCGCTTGCCCACACGACGCCATACTTTCTGTCTGCCATCTGCCAGTACAGTTGAAACCGGGATTCATCCATGAAGAGCACACTTCTCCGGCGTGCCAGTGGGCATCGAAGGTGAGCATTTGCCCACTAAAGTTGGTTACAATGCTGAACTCCAGTCAGTTCAAGACCCTGGTGAGGACGACGAGCACACAGATAAGCATCCCTTAGGCTTAGATGGTTTCAGCAGAAATTCTTCGGTTGTGCAAACCCACAGTTTTATCAGCTGTCTGGTTGGCTGTTCTCAGACGATCCCGCAGGTTAAAAGCTTCCAAATTCTTTAAAACTACATTGGAGGCAGCTTATGGTAGACAAATTCATATTCAATTATCTGGCAATAGCTCTGGTGGAAATTGCTGCAGTCAGCATGCCAATTGCACGCTCCCTCAAAACTCTGTGGCATTGTGTTGTGTGACAAAACTGCACATTTTAGAGTGGCCTATATTGTCCCCTGCACAAGGTGCACCTGTGTAATGATCATGTTGTTTAATTAGCTTGTCGATATGCCACAACTGTCAGATGGATGGATTATCTTGGCAAAGAAGAAATGCTCACTAACAGGGATGTAAACAAATTTGTGGACATAATTTGAGAGAAATACGTTTTTTTGCATATGGAACATTTCTGAGATCTTTTATTTCAGCTCATGAAACATGGGACCAACACTTTACATGCTGTGTTTATATTTTTGTTCAGTGTAGTACTGAATGCAGGGAAAAGTAAGTACATGTTGTTCTCTAGAGTGCATAAAAATAACTAATAAAAATAAAATAATGATTTAAGCATACTGTATCTCCTTTGGATGGTGTCCATATTGATCATGTCCCTGCTTACAAATATCTTGGCATTTGGAAAGATGAAAATATGTCATTTAATAGCATATTGATGAGTTAGAAGCTGATAACAAAAAATGGCCTTGTTCTCTAGAAATAGGTCATCCTCTCACTAAATAGTAGAAAGCAGATTATTCAGTCGACGTTCCTATTGGTCCTAGACTTCTACTTCATTAAAGCCGTTACATGCAGTTTATCATTAAATGCAGTTTATGCTTTATTACGGGCGCAGTTTTAGTACATTCATCACTGAATTCTCTACCAGAAAGTTGGTTTGCCCTCTTTGATGTCACATAGGTTGATACATTGTTATGTTTTCATTACATAGCGCCCTTTTACAAAAACTCCACCTGTACCAAACGTCTGTTTGGTTGTTCTGGTGCCTCTAGGGCAATTCAGAAAGCTGTTGAGGAACTTATTACTGATGAATGTGTTTGTTTTTTATGACCGTGTTTTTCTTTCTGTTTATTTATATTTTGATGTGTGTATTTTCTGTCATTTCCGTAATTCAGGGCTCATCCCTTAAATATACGTTGGTCTCAGTATCAATAAGTCTGACAAAATAAGCAACTAGGTAAGGACTATGGAGTTCTGACGTCATTTCCTGTCACAACTTGCAGTGCGTTTTGTTGCCAACCTATTTTGCTACCTGACAACTTTACTTTTTAATTACCGTTTATATTTTTGTTTTTTTCCGTCATCTTTTTCACTCCGGACGCTTTATCTGGACACGGTTCGTCAGGACCTCCAACAGCCGAAGCTAAGTAGTAACATTAACATGATGCCTTCTAATTGCAGTCGCTGTACTCATAATATACAGGAGAACGATCGCCTTACGGCGAGGATAGCTGTGCTACAAGCCCAGCTTCAGACGCAATCGTTAGGCAAGGGTAATTTCAGTGTAGGAAAGGATGAAACAGCGTCTGTGCCACCAGTAAGTACAGATAGTAGTATAAATCCCCTGGCACAGTCCCCGCCCGAGACGCCGAAGCTTCCCACCATTAGTTCTGACAAATTGAAAACTCTAGTCATTGGCGACTCCATTACCCGCAGCATTAGACTTAAAACGAATCATCCAGCGATCATACACTTTTTACCAGGGGGCAGCCCTACCGACGTTAAGGCTAATCTGAAGATGGTGCTGGCTAAAGCTAGTTCCGTTTTAGGACCACTATTGCTTTCACTATATATTTTACCTCTTGGGGATGTTATTCGAAAACATAATGTTAACTTTCACTGCTATGCGGATGACACACAGCTGTAAATTTCAATGAAACATGGTGAAGCCCCAAAATTGCCCTTGCTAGAAGCATGTGTTTCAGACATAAGGAAATGGATGGCTGCAAACTTTCTACTTTTAAACTCGGACAAAACAGAGATGCTTGTTCTAGGTCCCAAGAAACAAAGAGATCTTCTGTTGAATCTGACAATTAATCTTAATGGTTGTACAGTCGTCTCAAATAAAACTGTGAAGGACCTCGGCGTTACTCTGGATCTCTCTTTTGAAGAACATATCAAGACCATTTCAAGGACAGCTTTTTTCCAGCTACGTAACATTGCAAAAATCAGAAACTTTCTGTCCAAAAATGATGCAGAAAAATTTAGCCATGCTTTTGTCACTTCTAGGTTAGACTACTGCAATGCTCTACTTTCCGGCTACCCGGATAAAGCACTAAATAAACTTCAGTTAGTGCTAAATACGGCTGCTAGAATCCTGACTAGAACCCCAAAATTTGATCATATTACTCCAGTGCTAGCCTCCCTACACTGGCTACCGGTCAAAGCAAGGGCTGATTTCAAGGTTTTACTGCTAACCTACAAAGCATTACATGGGCTTGCTCCTACCTATCTCTCTGATTTGGTCCTGCCATACATACCTACACGTACGCTACGGTCACAAGACGCAGGCCTCCAAATTGTCCCTAGAATTTCTAAGCAAACAGCTGGAGGCAGGGCTTTCTCCTATAGAGCTCCATTTATATGGAACGGTCTGCCTACCTATGTCAGAGACGCAAACTCGGTCTCAACCTTTAAGTCTTTACTGAAGACTCATCTCTTCAGTGGGTCATATGATTGAGTGTAGTCTGGCCCAGGAGTGGGAAGGTGAACGGAAAGGCTCTGGAGCAACGAACCGCCCTTGCTGTCTCTGCCTGGCCGGTTCCCCTCTTTCCACTGGGATTCTCTGCCTCTAACCCTATTACAGGGGCTTAGTCACTGGCTTACTGGGGCTCTCTCATGCCGTCCCTGGAAGGGGTGCGTCACCTGAGTGGGTTGATTCACTGATGTGGTCATCCTGTCTGGGTTGGCGCCCCCCCTTGGGTTGTGCCATGGGGGAGATCTTTGTGGGCTATACTCAGCCTTGTCTCAGGATGGTGGTTGAAGATATCCCTCTAGTGGTGTGGGGGCTGTGCTTTGGCAAAGTGGGTGGGGTTATATCCTTCCTGTTTGGCCCTGTCCGGGGGTGTCCTCGGATGGGGCCACAGTGTCTCCTGACCCCTCCTATCTCAGCCTCCAGTATTTATGCTGCAGTAGTTTATGTGTCGGGGGGCTAGGACCAGTTTGTTATATCTGGAGTACTTCTCCTGTCCTAATCGGTGTCCTGTGTGAATCTAAGTGCGCGTTCTCTAATTCTCTCCTTCTCTCTTTCTTTCTCTCTCTCGGAGGACCTGAGCCCTAGGACCATGCCCCAGGACTACCTGACATGATGACTCCTTGCTGTCCCCAGTAAACCTGGCCGTGCTGCTGCTCCAGTTTCAACTGTTCTGCCTTATTATTATTCGACCATGCTGGTCATTTATGAACATTTGAACATCTTGGCCATGTTCTGTTATAATCTCCACCCGGCACAGCCAGAAGAGGACTGGCCACCCCACATAGCCTGGTTCCTCTCTAGGTTTCTTCCTAGGTTTTGGCCTTTCTAGGGAGTTTTTCCTAGCCACCGTGCTTCTACACCTGCATTGCTTGCTGTTTGGGGTTTTAGGCTGGGTTTCTGTACAGCACTTTGAGATATCAGCTGATGTAGGAAGGGCTATATAAATAAATTTGATTTGATTTGAGGTAGTGTATTTCATCTTATATTTTTCTCTATGTTTGCTAGTAAAGCGAGAGAGAGAGAGAGCGAGAAATACATATTCTGAAACTACTCACTGTCTGAGGAGTGTTGATTTATCACATGCTCAGTCTACAGAGAGTTGAAACTCATCATCCATACAAAATGTAATAATTTTGTTATTCACGTTTTTCAGCCAGCTTTTCTAATTGTAACCAGTCACAGCACATAATGGGTTTACTGTGCTGTGCCGAGTCCAAAGTGTGTGTGTGTGTGTGTGTGTGTGTGTGCGTGTGCGTGCATGTACTTGCTCGCATCTTGTGTGTGTGTATGCATGCACGTGTGAGTTTGTGTTTGTGAGTGCGTATGTGAGTCTGTGTGTGCGTGTGAGTGCCTGTGTGCATGTCAAATCAAATCAAATTGTATTAGTCACATGCGCCGAATACAACAGGTTACAGTGAAGGTTACCTTACAGTGAAATGCTTACTTACGAGCCCCTAACCAACAATGCAGTTTAAAAAATACGGCTAAGAAATAAAAGTAACAAGTTATTAAAGAGCAGCAGTAAAATAACAATAGCGAGACTATATACAGGGTGGTACCGGTACAGAGTCAATGTGTGGGGGCAACGGTTAGTTGAGGTAATACGTAGGTAGAGGTTTTAAAGTGACTATGCATAGATGATAACAACAGAGAGTAGCAGCAGTGTAAAAGAGAGGGAGGTGTGGGGGGGCAATGCAAATAGTCTGGATAGCCATTTGATTAGATGTTCAGGAGTCTTATGGCTTAGGGGTAGAAGCTGATTTGAAGCCTCTTGGTCCTAGACTTGGCGCTCTGGTACCTCTTGCCGTGCAGTAGCGGAGAGAACAATCTATGACTTGAGTGACTGGAGTCTGACAATATTCAGGGCCTTCCTCTGACACAGCCTGGTATAGAGTTCCTGGATGGCAGGAAGCTTGGCCCCGGTGATGTACTGGGCTGTTTGCACTCCCCTCTGTAGTGCCTTGCAGTCGGAGTCCGAGCAGTTGCCATACCAGGCAGTGATGCAACCCGTCAGGATGCTCTCGATGGTGAAGCTGTAGAACTGTTTGAGGATCTGAGGACCCATGCCAAATCTTTGCAGTCTCCTGAGGGGGAATAGGTTTTGTCGTGCCCTCTTCACGACTGTCTTGGTGTGCTTGGACCAGAAATTTTCCAAGATGGCGTAGCAGTCAGACGTGTGTTTTGTCTTGTCCTGTCCCATGTAAATATTGTTTTCCTAAAATGTTTTTGTATATATTTCGTATATATTTTAATCTGACTACATCTACGGACTGAATATACTCTCCTGCAACCTGCCTCACCCAATGTGGTAAGGATCTGCTATTTTTATACTTTAGAACCCGAACCCCCATCAAAGGCTAGCCAGCTAACTAGCTACTGGCTAGTAGTCAGTTAGCCACTGCTAGCGGTCTTCATCAATAACTCGGACATCAGCCAGCCTCAGCTCAATACCCGCCAGTCTACACAGCGCGATATCAACCCTGAGCATATAGGATTGCTTTTTCTCTACCACATCTCCCGATGCCTACTGCAAGCTCTGAACCTTTACACCGGAGCATCGCTGCTAGCTAGCTGCAATCCGAGTGGCTACTCCTGGCTAATGTCTCTGTCCTGAAGCAAGCACCAGTTAGCCTTAAGCTAGCTTTGAGCTAGGCCCATCTCCCAGCTAGCCGAAGAGGTCCACCAGCTAATTTCTTGGGCTACAATACCTCTTTTGCCAATTGGCCTGCACCCTTTACTGCCAACACGGAGCCCCGCCGATCTATCACGACTGGTCAGCTGACGTAATCGTCTGAGTTGGTCTCAACAGGCTCTTCCGTTGCGACGTTGCCGAAGGCCTATCTGTTAGCCCCGGCACGCTAGCTGTCTGAATCGCCGTGTCTCCAGCTCGCCTAGCGTAGTAGCGACTACTGAATCGGCCCCCTCACTCACCTATTGCTACTCATTGGACCCTATGATCACTCGGCTACACATGCCTCTCCCTAATGTCAATATCTCTTGTATTTTGCTGTTTTGGTTAGTGATAACTGTCTAATTTCACTGTAGAGCCCCCAGCCCTGCCCAATATGCCTTAGATAGACCTTTTGTCCACCCCCCACACATGCTGTGACCTCACCTGGCTTAACTGGTGCCTCCAGAGACAAAACCTCTCTCATCGTCACTCAATGCCTAAGTTTACCGCCACTGTACTCACATCCTACCATACCCTTGTCTGTACATTAGGTCTTGAATCTATTCTTCCATGCCCAGAAATCTGCTCTTTTTACTCTCTGTTCCGAATGCAATAGACGACCAGTTCTTATAGCCTTTAGCCATACCCTTATACTACTCTGTTCCTCTGGAAATGTAGCGGTTAATCCAGGCCCTGCAGCCCCCAGCACCACTCCCATTCCCCAGGTGATCTCATTTGTTGACTTCTGTAACCGTAAAAGCCTTGGTTTCATGCATGTTAACATCAGAAGCCTCCTCCCTAAGTTTGCTTTATTCACTGCTTTAGCACACTCCGCCAACCCTGATGTCCAAGCCGTGTCTGAATCCTGGCTTAGGAAGGCCACCAAAAATCCTGAAATGTTCATCCCCAACTACAACATTTTCAAACAAGATAGAACTGCCAAATGGGGCGGAGTTGCAATCTACTGCAGACATAGCCAGCAGAGTTCTGTCATACTATCCTGGTCTGTGCCCAAACAATTTGAACTTTTTAATCATCCGCCTTTCCAGAAACAAGTCTCTCACCATTGCCGCTTGTTACAGACCCCCCTCAGCCCCCAGCTGTGCCCTGGATACCATATGTGAATTGATTGCCACCAATCTATCTTGGGTTATGCTTAACACCCTGGCAGTCCTACAATCTAAGATAGATGCCCTCAATCTCACACAAATTATCAAGAGACCTACCAGGTGCAACCCTAACCTGTAACCATGGGTACCCTCTTAGATATCATCCTGACCAACATGCCCTCTAAATACACCTCTGCTGTCTTCAACCAGGGTCTCAGCGATCACTGCCTCATTGCCTGCGTCCGTAATGGGTCCGCGGTCAAACGACCTCCACTCATCACTGTCAAATGCTCCTTAAAACACTTCAGCGAGCAGGCCTTTCTAATCGATCTGGCCCGGGTATCCTGGAAGGATATTGACCTCATCCCGTCAGTAGAGGATGCCTGGTTGCTCTTTAAAAGTGCTTTCCTCACCATCTTAAATAAGCATGCCCCATTCCATTTTTTTAAAACTAAGAACAGATAAAGCCCTTGGTTCACCCCAGACTTGACTGCCCTTGACCAGCACAAAAACATATTGTGGTGTTCTGCATTAGCATCAAATAGCCCCCGCGATATGCAACTTTTCAGAGAAGTCAGTTAGGAAAGCTAAGGCTAGCTTTTTCAAACAGAAATTTGCATCCTGTAGCACTAATTAATTCCCACCAAAATTGTGACACTCTAAAGTTCATGGAGAATAAGAGAACCTCCTTCCTGCTGCCCACTGCACTGAGGCTAGGAAACACTGTTACCACTGATAGATCTACGCTAATCGATAATTTCAATAAGCATTTTTCTATGGCTGGCCATGCTTTCCTCCTGGTTACCTCTACCCCAGCCAACTGCTCTGCACCTCCTGCAGCAATGTGTTAACAAACCTCCAAACGAGCTTCAATGCCATACAACACTCCTTCCGTGACCTCCAACTGCTTTTCAATGCTAGTAAAACTAAATGCGTGCTCTTCAACCGATTGCTGCCCGCACCTGTCCGCCTGACAAGCATCACTATTTGGAAAACAGTTCTGACTTAGAATATGTGGACAACTACAAATACCAAGGTGTCTGGTTAGACTAAAATCTCCTTCCAGACTCACATGAAGCATCTCCAATCTAAAATTAAATCTGGAATCGGCTTCCTATTTCGCAACAAAGCCTTCTTCACTCATACTGCCAAACATACCCTAGTAAAACTGACTATCCTACCAATCCTTGACTTTGGCGATGTAATTTACAAAATAGCCTCCAACGCTCTACTCAGCCAACTGGATGTAGTCTATCACAGTGCCATACGTTTTGTCACCAAAGCCCCATATACTACCCACCACTGCAACCTGTATGCTCTCGTTGGCTGTAATCTATGGCTTCTGGTTGGGGTATGTACGTACGGTCACTGTGGGGCTGATGTCATCAATACACTTATTGATGAAGCCAATGACTGATGTGGTGTACTCCTCAATACCATTGAAGGAATCCCGGAACATATTCCAGTCTGTGGTAGCAAAACAGTCCTGTAGCTTAGCATCTGCTTCATCTGACCACTTTTTTATTGATCGAGTCACTGGTGCTTCCTGCTTAAATTTTTGCCTGTAAGCAGGAATCAGGAGGATAGAATTATGGTCAGATTTGCCAAATGGAGGGTGAGGGAGAGCTTTGTATGTGTAACGATGTGCGCTGAGAGTCAGGAAGCAAGTTCAGGGATTGAGTGTTTTAAAAATTAACTTAACATAAAACAAAACAAGAAACACGAACAACCCACAGACTTAACACAGGAACAGAAACAATTAAGGCCTGGGGAAGGAACCAAAGGGAGTGACATATATATAGGGAAGGTAATCAGGGAAGTGATGGAGTCCAGGTGAGTCTGATAACACGCAGGTGCGTGTAACAATGGTGACAGGTGTGCGATATAACGAGCAGTCTGGTGACCTAGGGGCCAGAGAGGGAGCACACGTGACAGTGCCCCCTCCCCGACGCACGGCTCCAGCCGCAGGAAGCTGACCGAAATGATGATCCCTGGGATCAGGAGCGGACCAGTCTTTGCTGAGACACGGGAAACCTGTCCGTGCAGCTGAGACACGGGAGCATGGCGACCTAGAGCACCGGAAAGAGCATACGTGACGGTTCCCCCTCACCAGTGCGTTCGGCTCCAACCGCAGGACACCAACCAAAGGGACGATCCCGGGGATCAGGAGTGGACCGATCACCCCTGCTGATGCACGGGAATCTGTTGCCGGCTGGGGCGCGGGAACCTGACAGACCGACTGAGGCATGAGAGCCTGATGAGCCAGTGGAAGCATGGGAGCCTGGCAATCCGTGAAGGCATGAAAGACTGACAAGCCGGCTGTAACAGGGGAGCCTGGCGATCCGGCTGAGGCATGAGAGCCTGGAGCGGCTTCCGGACCCGACATCATTTCCACCGAAACAAAAAAACAAAAAACACTCCCTGATGCTTCCCTTAGGTGAGGCGTTATTCTGTAATGATGTGTGCTGAGAGTCAGGAAGCAAGTTCAGGGAGTGAGTGTTTTAATAAATAATCGCAACATAAAACAAAACAAACACGAACAACGCACAAACTTAACATTGGAACAGAAACAAAAAACCTCTGGGGAAGGAACCAAAGGGAGTGACATATTTAGGGAAGGTAATCAGGGAAGTGATGGAATCCAGGTGAGTCTGATGACGCGCAGGTGCTCATGACGATGGTGATAGGTGTGCGCCATAACGAGGAGCCTGGGGACCTAGAGGCCAGAGAGGGAGCAGACGTGAGAGTATGCGTCTCTGTGTGTGAAGTAAAGGTGGTCCAGAGTTTTTTCCCTCTGGTTGCACATTTGGCATGCTGATATAAATTTGGTAAAATGGATTTAAGTTTCCCTGAATTAAAGTCCCCGGCTAATAGGAGCGCCGCCTCTGGGTGATCATTTTCTTGTTTGCTTATGGCGGAATACAGCTCATTCATTGTGGTCTTAGTGCCAGCCTCAGTCTGTGGTGGTATGTAAAACAGCTATGAAAAATATAGATGAAAACTCTCTAGGTGGATAGTGTGGTCTACAGCTTATCATCAGATACTCTACCTCAGGCGAGCAATAGCTCGAGACTTCCTTAGAAATTGTGCACCAGCTGATATTTACAAAAATACATAGTCCACCGCCCCTTGTCTTGCCAGATGCCGTTGTTCTATCCTGCCGGTACAGCGTATAACCAGCCAGCTGTATGTTGATTGTGTCGCTGTTCAGCCACGACTCCGTGAAGCATAAGATATTACAGTTTTGAATGTCCCGTTGGTAGTATAATCTTCCGTGTAGGTCATCTATTTTATTTTCCAAAGATTGGTCGTTTGCTAGCAGAATGGAAGGAAGTGGGGGTTTATTCGATCGCCTACGAATTCTCAGAAGGCAGCCCGCCCTTTGGCCTCCTCCTTCTCTTCACGCAAATCACGGGGATCTGAGCCTGTTCCCTGGAGAGCAGTATATCATTCACGTTGGGCTCGTCACACTTGTTAAAGGGAAAAAAGGATTCTGCCAGTCCGTGGTGAGTAATCGCAGTCCTGATGTCCAGAAGTTATTTTCGGTCATAAGAGACGTTAGCGGCAACATTATGTACAAAATAAGTGAAAAAATAAGTTACAAACAACGCAAAGAAACGAATAAAAAAAACACAATTGGTTAGGGACACGTAAAACTTCAGCCTTCTTCTCCGGTGCCATCTTTACAGTGTGAGTGAGAGCGAGTGTGAGTGAGTGCGTGTGTGCACGTGTGACCCTGTGCGTGTTTGTGCATGCATATGTGACTCCAGGTTCAATTAGCTATTCATCTGGTTTTAGTCCCAGGGAATTTCCTCATTGGTAACCACACAGTGAGGTCTCTCACAAGACCTGACCTGCAAGACATAATCAGATGCTGTCATTCACACTTATGCATGCATTCTGTCATGGTCAGATAAGCCAGATGAGGCTTGTGAATATGTGAATTGTGAATTGTTTGTACACTGATATACATCTATTCACACCGAAAAGCAACACCATATACCAACAGTTTCAGTCAATCTGTCAAAGCTCAACCATGCAGCCAAATGCTGTCTGTCTCAAACTGGGACTTGAGAGTGGGTTGAGTGCCTTGAGCCTTTCTTCCTCTCTCTATCTGAACTCAACACTACAGTATAATTGTGTTCCCTTTAAATACAAGCTATAAATATACTGTAGCTGATCCATAAACCTCAATCAGGTGACAAGGGTAAGCCAGCCAGACAACACAACACTGAGTGAAGCGCCACAATAGGAGATTTCTGTCACAATGTGAGCATCTCTCTATCTTTGAGATTATTAATCCACTGGGTTTCTATACACCCTTACAAATAAAAGGTCCAAGTTGGAACCAAATAAGGTTATTGAGAGCGATACCATAGGGGAAACATTTTAGGTTCTCTGAAGAACAATACATAAATACAAAACCAGATGTGTGTTGGACCTCCAGGACCGGAATTTAAGGGTTTTAAGGGTTTGCTGTAGGGTTTTAAGCATTATTTGCACATTTCCCAAGGTGCCTATCAAGTTAATTTTTGAGTTTACCACCCATGACTGTTTGCTAGTGACAAAGTCACGATTGTTGCATTTATTCATTTTAAGTCCTGTGGTCTTCACCAATAGAGATCCTAAGTAAATATGTTGTCATTAAAATTAAGATAATACAATACATTTTTCATAAGATCTTTTGAGTGCCTAGTTTTACCCTAATACAGTTCCCTGAAACTCAGTCTACAGGCCACATCAGGCCTGCAAGTCATATTATGCTGGCTTGCAAAGTGATGTGAAATTCATATTGGAATCCAACAGTGGGGTTATTTTACCACACTGAGTGTTAACAAGAAATTTGTGGAGTGGTTGAAAAACAAGTTTTAATGACTCCAACCTAAATGTATGTAAACTTATGACTTCAACTGTCTATATTTTTTTTTTTGCTGATACAGAACAATTCAATCAAATGATATGGTCAGATGATAAGTTGACTTCATTCAGAGTGCCACATTTTTTTCCAAAAGCAATGAGGACTTGCTATGGTATGCTATGGTTCTTTACTATATTTTGTGGACAGCGGCTTCACTCCAGCTGTGTTTTCACTCGTGTGTCCGTCTCTTGAAGTCACTTTTTTGAATGGTTTTCCGTCATGACTTGTTTTAATTTTAATTTTAAGTTTTTTCTCGCAATAAACAAACATACATAGACAAAAACAATAGGCAACATAACATTAACATACATACATTCACCAGTGTTAATTAGTGCAGATTTTTCAGTGTAACATTTTTAGTTATTATTAAAGAGTTAAATTAAAACTCTAAATAATTAAATTAACAAACTATAGTTTTGACAAGTTGGGTATTACGGTTTTCTTCCGTCGAAGGAGAAGGGGACCAAAATGCAGCGTGGTTATCTTCATACATCTTTAATAAAGAATATAACGAACAATACAAAAACGTAACATGAAAAACCGAAACAGCCCTATCTGGTGCAAACAAACACAGAGACAGGAACAATCACCCACGAAACACTCAAAGAATATGGCTGCCTAAATATGGTTCCCAATCAGAGACAACGATAAACACCTGCCTCTGATTGAGAACCACTCCAGGCAACCATAGACTTACCTAGACAACTCTACTATACCACAATCCCATAACATACAAAAAAACCCAAGACAAAACACACCACATAAATAACCCATGTCACACCCTGGCCTGAACAAAAATAATAATAATGAAAACACAAAATACTAAGACCAGGGCGTGACATCGGGTAGGACATCTACTTTGTGCATGACACAAGTAGCTTTTCTAACAATTGTATACAAACAGATAATTTCACTTATAATTCACTGTATCACAGTTACAATGGGTCAGAAGTTTACATACACTACGTTGACTGTGCCTTTAAACAGCTTGGAAAATTCCATAAAATTATGTAATGGATTTAGAAGCTTCTGATAGGCTAATTGACATCATTTGAGTCAATTGGAGGTGTACCTGTGGATGCATTTCAAGGCCTACCTTCAAACTCAGTGCCTTTGCTTAACATCATGGGGAAATCTAAATAAATCAGCCAAGACCTCAGAAAAATATTGTAGACCTCCACAAGTCTGGTTCATCCTAGGGAGCAACTTCCAAATGTCTGAAGGTACCACGTTCATCTGTACAAACAACAGTATGCAAGTATAAACACCATGGGACCACGCAGCCGTCATACCGCTCAGGAAGGAGATGCGTTCTATCTCCTAGAGATTAACGTAATTTGGTGTGAAGTGCAAATCAATTCCAGAATAACAGCAAAGGACCTTGTGAAGATGCTGGAGGAAACAGGTACAAAATATTTATATCCACAGTAAAATGAGTCCTAAATCGACTTAACCTGAAAGTCTGCTCAGCAAGGAAGAAGCCACTGCTCCAAAACTGCCATAAAAAAGCCAGACTACGGTTTGCAACTGCATATGGGGACAAAGATCGTACTTTTTGGAGAAATGTCCTCTGGTTTGATGAAGCAAAAATAGAACTGTTTGGCAATAATGACCATTGTTATGTTTGGAGGAAAAAGGGGGAGGCTTGCAAGCCGAAGAACACCATCCCAACCGTGAAGCCTGGGGGTGGTAGCATCATGTTGTCTGGTGCACTTCACAAAATAGATGGCGTCATGGGGCAGGAAAATTATGTGGATATATTGAAGCAACATCTCAAGACATCAGTTAAAGCTCAAGTTAAAGCTTGTTCGCAAAAGGGTCTTCCAAATGGACAATGACCCCAAGCATACTTCCAAAGTTGTGGCAAAATGGCTTAAGGACAACGAGGTCAAGGTATTGGAGTGGCCATCACAAAGCCCTGACCTCAATCCTATAGAAAATTTGTGGGCAGAACTGAAAAAGTGTGTCCAAGCAAGGAGGCCTACAAACCTGACTCAGTTACACCAGCTCTGTCAGGAGGAATGGGCCAAAATTCGCCCAACTTATTGAGGGTGTCACGCTCTGACCATAGTTTGCTTTGTATGTTTGTATGTTTTGTTTGGTCAGGGTGTGATCTGAGTGGGCATTCTATGTTGGATGTTTGTCTGTTTCTGTGTTTGGCCTGATATGGTTCTCAATCAGAGGCAGGTGTTAGTCGTTGTCTCTGATTGGGAACCATATTTAGGTAGCCTGTTTTATCATTGTGGGTTGTGGGTGATTTGTCTATATTAGTTGCTTGTGTGAGCACAGTTCTTATTATAGCTTCACGGGCGTTACTCGTTTATTGTTTTGTATAGTTTGTTCAAGTGTTCTCTGTTCATTAAATTCACGATGAGCACATACCACGCTCATTTTGGTCCTCCGAGCCTTCAAACTACTCCTCCTCAGACGAGGAGGACGACGATCGTGACAGTGGGAAGCTTGTGGAAGGCTACCCGAAATGTTTGACTCAAGTTAAGCAATTTAAAGGCAATGCTATCCAATACTAATTGAGTGTTTGAAAACGTCTGACCCATTGAGAATGTAATGAAAGAAATAAAAGCTGAAATAAATCATTCTCTTTTCTATTATTCTGATATTTCACATTCTTAAAATAAAGTAGTGATCCTAACTGACCTAAAACAGGGAATTTTTTATTTGGATTAAATGTCAGGAATTGTGAAAAACTGAGTTTAAATGTATTTGGATAAGGTGTATGTAAACTTCCCTACTTCAACTGTATCACTTATACAACGCGCAGACTTTTAACATAGACACTTTTACACCCCTACTGGCTTGCCCCTACTAACTAACCACTAGCAACCTTGAATTAAATCACTTATTAACAGTTCAGCACATCAGCATTTCTCATACTGTTACACAAAGTCAAGATAAACCTTTACCATCATGATATTCATTAAATGTAAATATAAGAAAACTGGCTAAAATGCTCTCGTTGGGAAATGTTAGCTATAGCTAGCCACATGCTAACCTGAGTGCTAACGTTACTAACGTTACTAGCAACAGTAACAGTAAATTCAGGCATAATGGCTACCACAAACATTGGCTACCATGATATCCTGCAAGTTCTATCGGCTAATAAAGATCAGAGAGCAAAACGAAATACATACTGTACCTTGAAATAAACAATGACTGTACTATTTCCCTGTACTTGTACACTTGACATAAAAAAATTGAAACTTCATACAATAGGTGATTTCCACCACGACAGTGTGAGATTTCAGTCACAATGTACGCATGAGTGTTCTGTCTCATTGAGAGGATTCCTCTACAGGGTTTCTGTGTAATACAGATTATGTGTCTGCCAGGGGTTTACATTTCAAGTGCTATTTATATGGATACATACATTATTGCTATTGGGCAACGTGTGCCGGGGTGCAGCAAAACATACATTAACACACATCTCTAACCTTTTTGTTCGAGAGACAGTATCAATGCTAGTACTGCCTTCTTACCAGAACAAGTACTGGTCAGTCACTGATAAGCAAGTCCACAATAAGGCACTATTAAACACCAATAAACAAAATATGTGGACTCAGTGGACAGGCTTGTAGCACTGTCTTTTGAATATGTGGACATCTCCCTACTCTCACAATTCCCACTCCTCTCACAATTCCCCTTTCACCTGCAAACAGGTGAAGCTCGAACCACACACAAGTATCCCACTTATTGATGATTAAATTAATTTATTAATTGATAGCTTCATAATTTATTAAATTATAAAGTTAAGGTAGAAAAGCAACGAAACATCTGTGAATGACAATCTACAGTGGTTGGGTGGTCTAAACGGAGTCACACATTGTTATCACGGTGAGGCGAGGGACTGCTTGAAATGCAGACGCTTTGAGTGGCGCTGTCCATGGTGCTTAATCTGATAACGTTGACAGCAACTTCGTCTGAATGAACTCAAACCGCTCGCTGAGAGCCACACCAATTAGTCTATAGTGAATACAACTGCCTTAACCTGACATTTTTTCACACATTGAAAGAGCCATGATTATATATTGACTAGGCAACAGAATACCATCAGAGCTGGTAACCGAAACAGAGCTGATTATATAACAGGTAAAGTCTCATCCTCACCTTCAACCTCGTCCTCGGGCAGGTTGACCGGGGCTCGGTAGGCGAGCATGTCCGGGATAGTGCAGATGCCCCGGTACATCAAATTGGAGGTGATTGGATGCATGATAGGCATGGCTGCGGTGAAGGTCTGGGGCTGCCACCTGTGACCTGGTCTTCATATGAGTGGTTCTTCAGAGAGTCGTTCACAACTTTACTTTCAAAGAGGGTGCGGGGGTCAAATCCATGGATAGGAAGGAACCGCTCTGGCCACAGGATCGAGAGGCAGGAGAAGATCCGTGAATTCCTCCCCCGTTCTTTGGTAAATGAACACTAAGAAGCCTAATAGATTATTATTTTTTATAGACGTGACGTTGTCACAGTATATCGTTTGTATTTATCTGGATAGTTGACAGTTATGTTTACAGACATTGCGAGATGGATCAAGCCTAGGTTGAGGGAATTAATTGGCAACTTTTGAAACATGCCTATATTGCCACACGTATAATTGCTATTAGCTGAACAAAACTAAACACATCACGGCGACTCCATCTGCTGAGACACACTGCCAGTGAGCTTTCAGCGCAACATGCAAATAAAAAAGAAAAGCGGTTTATCTCACTGCGGTAGAAAAGAGGCAGACAAAGAAAATGAGACAATTCAACGATGCTTAATCCGTTGTTTTTGTCCAGTCGTTCATGCAAATAAATAATATTAATTCAGCCACTTGTTGGATCTCTTGAATGCAAGTTATTTTCTTCTTCCATTGAGCACTCAGTGATAAAAATCACACAGTGATACAAATCCAGGTGAAAAATACAAATTAAAGACTGACAGAGTAGGAATTAAGAGTCCAAATTTACCTTCACTCAAAACGGTCTCAGGAATCGTTAGAACATTCACTAAAATAGCCTATGCGTTCAGCCTAAGCACTCGCTCGCCCTTATTTTGGTCATTGGCACGGGGGCGCCTTTTCATCTCCAATTCACTATTTGTTCCGCACAGGTAAGGGACTCTTGTGAACGGCAGCCCTGGACCCTGTGTATAGTCAGCTCTCTCACACACCCGTCCACACACACTCCGTACCCCGACTCAACTGTGTGTGCATCTTTCTTTACGCGTTCAACCTGAATTCCAGACAGTGCGCAACTAAATCCCGTAGCGTCACACGTGCTCCACTGGTATCACATAAACAACGAGAGCTGTGATTAATGACAACGAGGCACAATAGCATACCGATGATTTATCCCCTGGCGCCTCTCCTCTCAAATTAATACATTTTATATTTTATATCTGAAACCTTAAATTGCACACCAAATGTTAAACACTGAACAGCCATGTGTGCCATTGAGGTTGTTGACCAGAAACCACTGAATGTGATGCCAACAGGACCAAAAGTATGTGAACACCTGGTTGTCGAACATCTCATTCCAAAACCATGAATATGAATATGGAGTTGGTCCACCCTTCGCTGCTTGAACATCCTGCACTCTTCTGGGAAGGCTTTCCAATAGATATTGGAACATTGCTACAGGGACAAGAGCAGCCACAAGGCTCGTAGTCGGAGTTCCAGTTCATCCTAAAGGTGTTCGATGGGGGTTGAGGTTAGCACTCTCTGCAGGCCAGTCAAGTTCTTCCACAACGATCTCAACAAACCGTTTCTGTATGAACCTCGCTTTGTGCACATGGACATTGTCATGCTGAAGCAGGAAAGGTCCTTCCCCAAACTGTTTCCACAAAGTTGGAAGCACATAATGTCTAGGACATAATTGTATGCTGTAGCATTAAGATTTCTCATGACTGGGCCTAACCCGAACCATGAAAAGCAGCCCCAGACCATTATTCCTCCTGCACCAACTTTACAGTTGGCACAATGCATTCTCGCGGGTAGCCCTCTCCTGGCATCTGCCAAACTCAGATTTGTCTGTCAGACAGCCAGATGGTGAAGCGTGATTCATCACTCCAGACAATGCGTTTCCACTGCTACAGAGTGCAATGACGGTGAGCTTTACACCACTCCTGCTGACGTTTGGCATGGCGCATGGTGATCTTAGGCTTGTGTGCAGCTGGTCAGCCATGGAAACCCATTTCATGACACTCCAGACGAACAGTTATTGTGCTGACGTTACTTCCAGAAGCAGATTGGAACTCGGTAGCGAGTGTTGCAACTGAGGACAGACGATTTATATGCATTACGTGCTTCAGCACTTGGTGGTCCCATTTTGTGTGCTTGTGTGGCCTACCACTTTGTGGCTGAGCCGTTGTTGCTCCTAAAGGTTTCCAATAACAACACTTACAGTTGACCGGGTCAGCTCTAGCATGGCAGAAATTTTACGAACTGACTTGTTGGAAAGGTGGCATCCTATGATGGTGCCATGTTGAAAATCACTAGCTCTTCAGTACAGGCCATTCTACTGCCAATGTTTGTCTATGGAGATTGCATGGCTGTGTGCTTGATTTTATACAACTGTCAGTAACAGGTGTGGCTGAAATAGACAAATCCACTAATTTGAAGGGGAGTCCACATAAATTTGTAATAATAGGGCAGGCAGGCATTTGCAGTTAAAGTAAGTGAAGTCACAAGTGTCTTTCATGAAGTTCTAAAAAAGGGATAGTTCACCCAAATTCCAAAATAAAATGTTGGTTTCCTTACCCTATAAGCAGTCTAGGGACAGCAATACAGGATTTGGCCCTGTTTCCAAATTTATCGGCACTAACCATTTGGACATGATGTGTGAAAAATGCTAATATCAATACCGTGGCTAGAAGGAGATTTGTGCCACAAATGCTAAAATGTTAGCATTTGGAAACAGTGTCAGGGAAATAAAACCAAAGCATGGATTGCTGTCATACCTTGTCCATAGCTTGCTTGCCGAGGATTATAGGCTTGAGGTGGCTTCCTTGATCACGCAGGTCACCAGCCTACGTAAGAAACTGGGGAAATAAGCGGATACAAACAACAAATAGTTTCGTCGTCCTGGAGCCTGATCTTCCTGCACCTTCGTCGCTGGTTGTACCTGTGCCTGCCGGCCGCAGTGTCTACTCCTACGATTTTGAAGTTGACGTTGGCAACCTTCCATCCCTGCTCTGGATCGAGCCGGGCTTCTCGCTCTGTTGGAGGCCTCACCCATCCATAAGCGGTTCTACGAATCCTGTGACGTGTGGGAGTGGGTGGATTTCCTCGTCTTTCTCGCCAGCCGTGATTTCGGGCAGCTCCATGGTAAGAAATGTGACCGTTCCTGGTGCAAAAACAATGTCCTATCCTGGAGTTCGAGAATATCACATTACTAAGCTGCTCCTGAATTTACTACTTCAGGACATGGAAATCGATTATATCGTAGTCCATGTGGGTTTTAATGACATTATAAAGGGCAGCTCTAAACAGTTGAAACTGGATTTTAAAGAGCTGATTGACACTCTGCTAGAAAGTAATAAAAAACCCATCATATCTGGCCCTGTGCTCTCTCTAAATCATGGCATTGAAAGTTTTGGCTGGATTCTTTCACCATTGAAGCTCAATGTGTGCAACTCTTGTTTAGAATTTCGATAACTTTTGGAAACGTAACACGTTTTATAAGGAGGATGGGATCCACCAAAATCATTTGGGTTCCTGGATCATTTCACAGCATTATAAGGCTGAGTTGAGGCATTGACTTATCAATGACCCAAGCCCAGCTCAGTTAATCCCTACCTTTCTGATGCTGAGTTGCCATAACGCTTCAGCAAATGTACATTGTACCATGGGAGTTGGTAGACACAATGTAAGTAACCTCATTTACAGTGCCTTGCAAAAGTATTCGGCCCCCTTGAACTTTGCGACCTTTTGCCACATTTCAGGCTTCAAACATAAAGATATAAAACTGTATTTTTTGTGAAGAATCAACAACAAGTGGGACACAATCATGAAGTGGAACGACATTTATTGGATATTTCAAACTTTTTTAACAAATCAAAAACTGAAAAATTGGGCGTGCAAAATTATTCAGCCCCCTTAAGTTAATACTTTGTAGCGCCACCTTTTGCTGCGATTACAGCTGTAACTCGCTTGCGGTATGTCTCTATCAGTTTTGCACATCGAGAGACTGTCATTTTTTCCCATTCCTCCTTGCAAAACAGCTCGAGCTCAGTGAGGTTGGATGGAGAGCATTTGTGAACAGCAGTTTTCAGTTCTTTCCACAGATTCTCGATTGGATTCAGGTCTGGACTTTGACTTGGCCATTCTAACACCTGGATATGTTTATTTTTGAACCATTCCATTGTAGATTTTGCTTTATGTTTTGGATCATTGTCTTGTTGGAAGACAAATCTCCATCCCAGTCTCAGGTCTTTTGCAGACTCCATCAGGTTTTCTTCCAGAATGGTCCTGTATTTGGCTCCATCCATCTTCCCATCAATTTTAACCATCTTCCCTGTCCCTGCTGAAGAAAAGCAGGCCCAAACCATGATGCTGCCACCACCATGTTTGACAGCGGGGATGGTGTGTTCATGGTGTGAGCTGTGTTGCTTTTACACCAAACATAACGTTTTGTATTGTTGCCAAAAAGTTCCATTTTGGTTTAATCTGACCAGAGCACCTTCTTCCACATGTTTGGTGTGTCTCCCAGGTGGCTTGTGGCAAACTTTAAACAACACTTTTTATGGATATCTTTAAGAAATGGCTTTCTTCTTGCCACTCTTCCATAAAGGCCAGATTTGTGCAATATACGACTGATTGTTGTCCTATGGACAGAGTCTCCCACCTCAGCTGTAGATCTCTGCAGTTCATCCAGAGTGATCATGGGCCTCTTGGCTGCATCTCTGATCAGTCTTCTCCTTGTATGAGCTGAAAGTTTAGAGGGACGGCCAGGTCTTGGTAGATTTGCAGTGGTCTGATACTCCTTCCATTTCAATATTATCGCTTGCACAGTGCTCCTTGGGATGTTTAAAGCTTGGGAAATCTTTTTGTATCCAAATCCGGCTTTAAACTTCTTCACAACAGTATCTCGGACCTGCCTGGTGTGTTCCTTGTTCTTCATGATGCTCTCTGCGCTTTTAACGGACCTCTGAGACTATCACAGTGCAGGTGCATTTATACGGAGACTTGATTACACACAGGTGGATTGTATTTATCATCATTAGTCATTTAGGTCAACATTGGATCATTCAGTGATCCTCACTGAACTTCTGGAGAGAGTTTGCTGCACTGAAAGTAAAGGGGCTGAATAATTTTGCACGCCCAATTTTTCAGTATTTGATTTGTTAAAAAAGTTTGAAATATCCAATAAATGTCGTTCCACTTCATGATTGTGTCCCACTTGTTGTTGATTCTTCACAAAAAAATACAGTTTTATATCTTTATGTTTGAAGCCTGAAATGTGGCAAAAGGCCTCAAAGTTCAAGGGGGCCGAATACTTTCGCAAGGCCCTGTATGCCCCTATAACTGCCCTAAATGCCTCTGCTGATCCTATAGCTATTGTATGCAGTAATCATGTGCCTATGAACCAGATTCATACTGTTAGCACTGAGGCAGTGTGCCCTAGTAGGAAGTCCACTGTAAATAACATGAGCATATTTAATTCTGCTAAACTTCCCAGTAAAGCAATGAAAACAAGTAAGCATCCCAGAAGAAACATGCTTAAAATAGGCCACATTAACATATGTAGCTTAAGGAACAAGGTTCATGAAATAAATAAATTCCTAGTAACAGATGACATTAATTTCTATCTCTGAAACTCACTTAGATAATGCCTTTGATGATACAGTGGTAGCAACACAAGTTTAGAACATTTACAGAAAAGATAGAAATGCCAATGGTGGAGGTGTTGCTGTTTATATTCAGAACCACATTCTTGTTAAGCTTCGAGATGATCTCATGTTAAATACTGTTGAAGTAATATGGCTACAGGTTCATCTGACTCACGTAAAGCCCATTTTTTTCTGGGAAACTGCCAAAAACCACCAAGTGCTAACAGTAAGTATCTGAATAACATGTGTGAAATGCTTGATAATGTATTTGATATCAACAGGTTGCAGGCACTGGTTACAGTTTGAAGTTTTTTCTTGAGTGGGTAGCTTGATGAAAGCCAGTAAATATTTAAATCACCCAGAAAATATCAGTCAACCTACCAGGCTAGTTACAAACAGCACAGGAATTAAATCATCAACATGTATTGATCACATTGTCACGCCCTGGTCTAAGTATTTTGTGTTTTTCTTCATTTATTGGGTGTGGCATCGGGTTTTTTGTATTGTGGTGTGTTTTGTCCTGGGGTTTTGGTGTGTATGTATTGGGATTGTAGCTAGTGGGGTTATCTAGCAAAGTCTATGGCTGTCTGGAGTGGTTCTCAATCAGAGGCAGGTGTTTATCGTTGTCTCTGATTGGGAACCATATTTAGGCAGCCATATTCTTTGAGTTGGTCGTGGGTGATTGTCCTGAGTGTCTTGATGTCCTTGTTTGATGTTAGTTGACACAAGTATAGGCTGTTTTCGTTTTGTTTATTGTTTTGTAGTGTTTGTGTTTGTTTAAATAAACATGGATCGCAATCGACACGCTGCAGTTTGGTCCGACTCTCCTTCACTATATGAAAGCCGTTACAGAATCACCCACCACCAACGGACCAAGCAGCGTGTTAACAGGCAGGAGCCACAGGAGAGGCAACAGAGGCAGCAGCAGGAGCAGCAGCAGCTGCAGTGGGAGAGGCTGCACCACCAGGAGAAATGGACATGGGAGGAAGAACTGGACGGTAAAGGACCCTGGGCTCAGCCTGGAGAATATCGCCGCCCCAAGGAAGAACTGGAGGCGGCGAAAGCTGAGAGGCGCAGATATGAGGAGGCAGCACGGTGTAGTGGATGGAAGCCTGAGAATCAGCCCCAAAAATGTATTGGGGGGGGGCTCAGGGAGAGTGTGGCAGAGTCAGGAGTCACACCTGAGCCAACTCTCCCTGTTTATCGTGAGGAGCCAAGGAGGAGACCAGAACCAGAGCCGGTGTTGGAGGTGAGCGAAACAGAGACTGTGAAGGAGTTAATGGGGAAATTGGAGGAGAGAGAAATGAGGGAGTTGCTGTGTTGGTGCTTTTTGCATGGAATTCGCCCGACGGAACGTGTTGGGGATTTGATGGCACCTGGGTTAGCGCTCCATACTCGTCCTGAAGTGCGTGTTAGTCGGCTGGTGAAGTCGGTGCCAGCCTCACGCACCAGGCCTCCTGTGCACATCCCTAGCCTTGCACGTCCTGTGCCAACACTGCTCTCAAGATCTCCAGTACGCCTTCACGGTCTAGCCCATCCTGTGCCACCTCCACACTCCAGTCCTCCGGAAGCAGCTCCCCGCACCAGGCTTCCTGTGCGTGTCCTCGATCCAGTACCACCAGTTCCAGCACCACGCACCAGACCTTCAGTGCGCCTCGCCTGTTTACCGCAGCCAGAGCCTTTCTCCTCTACAGCGCTGCCGGAGCCTCCCGCCTGTTTAGCGCAGCCAGAGCTTTTCTCCTCTCCTGCGCTGCTGGAGTCTCCCGCCTGTTTAGCGCAGCCAGAGCCTTTCTCGTCTCCTGGGCTGCCGGAGTCTCCCGCTTGTTTAGCGCAGCCAGAGCCTTTCTCCTCTCCTGCGCTGCCGGAGCCAGAGCTGCCAGCCTGCATAGAGCAGCCAGAGCTGCCAGCCTGCATGGAGAAGCAAGAGCTGCCAGCCTGCATGGAGAAGCCAGAGCTGCCAGCCTGCATGGAGAAGCCAGAGCTGCCAGCTTGCATGGAGAAGCCAGAGCTGCCAGTCTGCATGGAGCTGCCAGTCTGCATGGAGCTGCCAGTCTGCAAGGAGCTGCCAGTCTGCAAGGAGCTGCCAGTCTGCAAGGAGCTGTCAGTCTGCATGAAGCAGCCCGAGCTGCCAGTCTTCAATGAGCTGCCAGTCTGCAAAGAGCTGCCAGTCTGTAAGGAGCTGCCAGTCTGCAAGGAGCTGCCATTCTGCACGGAGCCGCCAGAGCTGCCAGTCTGTAAGAAGCCGCCAGAGCTGTCAGCCTACATGGAGCAGCCAGAGCCACCAGTCAGCATGGAGCAGCCAGAGCCGCCAGACAGTATGGAGCAGCCAGATCTTTCAGTCTGCGAGGATCCGCCAGTCAGCCAGACTCTTCCAGATCCGCCAGTCAGCCAGACTCTTCCAGATCCGCCAGTCAGCCAGACTCTTCCAGATCCGCCAGTCAGCCAGACTCTTCCAGATCCGCCAGTTAGCCAGACTCTTCCAGATCCGCCAGTCAGCCAGACTCTTCCAGATCCGCCAGTCAGCCAGACTCTTCCAGATCCGCCAGTCAGCCAGACTCTTCCAGATCCGCCAGTCAGCCAGACTCTTCCAGATCCGCCAGTCAGCCAGACTCTTCCGGATCCGCCAGTCAGCCAGACGCTTCCGGATCCGCCAGTCAGCCAGACTCTTCCGGATCCGCCAGTCAGCCAGACTCTTCCGGATCCGCCAGTCAGCCAGACTCTTCCGGATCCGCCAGTCAGCCAGACTCTTCCGGATCCGCCAGTCAGCCAGACTCTTCCGGATCCGCCAGTCAGCCAGACTCTTCCGGATCCGCCAGTCAGCCAGACTCTTCCGGATCCGCCAGTCAGCCAGACTCTTCCGGATCTGCCAGTCAATCAGACTTTTCCAGATCTGCCAGTCAGCCAGGATCTGCTAAAACCACCAGCCAGCCAGGATCTGGTAGATCTACCTACCTGCCTGAGCTTTCTCTCACTCCCGAGCTTTCTCTCACTCCCGAGCTTTCTCTCACTCCCGAGCTTTCTCTCACTCCCGAGCTTTCTTTCACTCCCGAGCTTTCTCTCACTCCCGAGCTTTCTCTCACTCCCGAGCTTTCTCTCACTCCCGAGCTTTCTCTCACTCCCGAGCTTTCTCTCACTCCCGAGCTTTCTCTCACTCCCGAGCTTCCCCTCAGTCCCGAGCTGCCTCAGTCCCGAGCTGTCCTTCAGTCCCGATCTGCTCCTCAGTCCAGTGGGTTTCTGGGTGAGGACTACTAGGCCATGGTCGGCGGCGAGGGTGGACTATCCAGGGACGCGAGGAGAGGGGACTAAGACATTGACTGAGTGGGTTCCACGTCCTGCGCCGGAGCCGCCACCATGGACAGACGCCCACCCGGACCCTCCCTATTGTTTTGAGGTGCGTTCGGGATTCCGCACCTTGGGGGGGGGGGGGGGGGGGGTTCTGTCACGCCCTGGTCTAAGTATTTTGTGTTTTTCTTCATGTATTGGGTCAGGCCAGGGTGTGGCATCGGGTTTTTTGTATTGTGGTGTGTTTGTCCTAGGATTTTGGTGTGTATGTATTGGGATTGTAGCTAGTGGGGTTATCTAGCAAAGTCTATGGCTGTCTGGAGTGGTTCTCAATCAGAGGCAGGTGTTTATCGTTGTCTCTGATTGGGAACCATATTTAGGCAGCCATATTATGGTTGGTCGTGGGTGATTGTCCTGAGTGTCTTGATGTCCTTGTTTGATGTTAGTTGACACAAGTATAGGCTGTTTTCGGTTTTCGTTTCGTTTATTGTTTTGTAGTAGTCGTGTTTACGTTTGTTTAAATAAACACGGATCGCAATCGACACGCTGCAGTTTGGTCCGACTCTCCTTCACTATATGAAAGCCGTTACACACATCTTTACTAATGCCGCAGAAATGTTCTTGAAAGCAGTATCCAGTACTCAGCTCCACCATTCTTTGAATCAGATGGCTCGTTCATCATAAAACCGAATGATATTGCCAAATACTTGAATTACTTTTTCCTTGGAAAGATTATCAAACATAGGCATGACATGTCAGCAACAAACGCTGACACTACACATCCAAGTATATCTGAAGTAATTATGGAAGACAAGCATTTACATTTTCAAATCTGTAAAGTGAGTGCGGAAGAGGTGAAAAAATGATTGTCTACTAACAATGACAAGCCACCGGGGTCAGACAACTTGGATGGAAAATGACTAAGGATAATACCAGACGACATTGCCACTCCTATTTGCCATATGTGGATCAACACCTGGATTCGGCTTATGTAGCAAAATGTGAAATTGTTTTTTTTTACATTGGATAAAAGTAGAGACTCATACACCACTCATCATACACTGCATTTGATGAACAATGGGAAAGTAATTCTGCTTTGAAAGTTGATCAACTTGTAAACTCACTTTTGAGAAAATCACCTTTGAATGTTTTGGTATCAAGTGAAAAGCTCTTCTTTGTCTACACCCATCCACCCATCTCGTTTCGCTCTCTGAATACACACTTGATGCTCTGGCCGGTGATTTGTTTACCTCTGGACAACATTAAAACAGCCTAACCAGCTCTGCTGGCAACAATTTCATTACGCTTTTTGCAGACGTTTACTGACAACGACCATATTCAACGGGTGTTGTACACACGTCACTTAAAATTAGCTAACAAGCCAGCCAGCTAACATTAGCTAGTTATTAAACAACAATGAACAAAGTACCAACAATGCCTAACATTAGGCTCTAACTAGAAAACAAACAGCACTGGGAAACAAATAATAACGTCCGCTAGGGAGCCAGCCAACTAACGTTAGCTAGCTAGCTAACAGTACACTTTAGCTTAAGACATACAGCTAGCTAACTAGGTAAACAATTAACCTGGCTAGGTAAACAACATTTTAGATCGCCAGCGTTTTGTCCCAAAAATGTTCTCCTAACATATTTTCTTCACCTCTGCGTGTTTTTAGTTGTTTTGATATGAACACTTAAAGTACACACTTTAAGTTAGCTAATGAGCCAGCCAGCTAATGTTAACTAGTTAAACAACATTGAACAACATGCCAACAATGCCAGAGTGCTGGGAGCTAACCAACCAGGTCCAATATGTTAGCTAGCTAACATTAGGCTCTAATTAGAAAAGCAAACGGCTCTAGGAAACAAATAATAACGTCAGCTAGGGCGCTAGCCAGCAAGCGTTAGCTAGCTAGCTAACAGTACCCTTTAGCTTGAAATAAAAACAATTTCTGTCCAAATTAGAAACGTGTAATACCTGAAAATGTAGCTGCTAACGCTAGACTATCGTACCTGTATACATCATCATGCATGATGATGATGTCTCCTTGTCAGGAATGCCATACCACGGTTGCCCTTAGTTTGAAGATGTAATCAGGAGACAGGTGTTTTCTCCATCTCTTTAGCTATCATACTCTAATTCCACTGATTTCAAACCTTGATCCTCCAGAAAGTGGAGAGAAACACTTATGCAGCTCCACTACATTAAATTACACTACACTACATTAAAAAAAGCCGTGCTTGACAGGATTACCAACACATACCGACAAGCTCAAATAGACAGAAGCCTTGAATAATGCAGACCAATCAGAATACATCTCTCGGCATGTCCAGCCCACTCATTATTGCAGCCAATCATGACTGGTGGGAAGGTTGCTCGCTTTTTCTGTGGCTTTACCCACAAGGCTCGTAATTGAATTAACAATTGTATTCATATTTACAGATGGCATACAAGTTGGTTATTAAGGCACATGGAAGTTCACATGTTTGAGAAGGCCCAAAAACGCATTTTGATAAAAATACATTTTGTGACTTGCGACATACTTCTAGTTTCCTGAATCGGGTAACATATTTTCTGGCTCAAATAGCCGACCAATCAGCCTGTTACCAACCCTTAGTAAACTTTTGGAAAAAATTGTGTTTGTGTCACGCCTGCTCCCGCTCCCCCTCCCTAGCTCTCGAGGGTGCCAGGCTGCCCATCATGACGCACAGTTGTCTCCATCGTTATGTGAACCAGCCCTTGTTTGGAGTCACCTGGACACAATTACTTTGTTGATTGCTCCTCCTCTGTTCCTCAGTTTGATCCCCGTGTCAGCATTATTGTCGTTATGTTTCCCCTGTCCAGACGCTGTCCTTGTCTGTTTCATGTCGGTTATTTATTAAATGGTCACTCCCTGTACTTGCTTCTCGTCTCCCAGTGTCTGTCCTTACAGAATGCTGACACACATTTTGAAGCATCAGTGAGTGTTTTGTTTTTTTTGGTGACATCGGGTCCGGTTGCAGCTGCCCGAAAGGAACCGGGGGTGCCTCAGCTGGCTCGTCGGGATTCCACGCCTTAGCTGGCTCGAGAGGTTTCCTTGCCTCAGTTGGCCCACAGGCTCCCACCGATCAGCCGACTCATCAGGCTCCCACGACTCAGCCATCTCGCCAGGCTTCCATGCCTTAGCCGCCTCATCCGGCTCCCGCGCCTCAGCCAGCTCGTCAGGCTCCCACGCCTCAGCGGAATTGCCAGGCTCTCACGCCTCAGCCGGCTCATCGGGCTCCAATGCCTCAGCCGGTTCGTCGGGCTCCCACGCCTCGGCCGGCTCATCGGGTTCCCACGCCTCAGCCGGCTCATCGGGCTCCCACGCCTCAGCCGCCTCGTCGGGCTCCCACGCCTCAGCCGCCTCGTCGGCTACTACAGCAAGTGAAATGACTGCAACATTTACAAAGTGCTGCAGTTAGTTTCAGAGTGGATGGCAAGGAATAAGTTAGTCCTAAATATGTCTGAAACTAAAAGCATTGTATTTTGAACAAATCATTCACTATACCCTTAACCTCAACTAAATCTTGTAATAAATCATGTGGAAAATAGGCAAGTTGAGGTGACTAAGTTGAGGTGCACAGACACATGCATACACACACACGATAACATACACACTATACACACGTGTTCACATGGAATTTGTATTGTAGATATGTGGTAGTGGTGGGGTAGGGACCTGAGGGCACACAGTGTGTTGTGAAATCTGTGAATGTATTGTAATCTTTTCAAAATTGTATAACTGTCTTAATTTTGCTGGAACCCAGGAAGAGTAGCTGCTGCCTTGGTAGCAGCTAATGGGGATCCATAATAAATACAAATATAGAGTAAGTAAACCAATGTTTAGTTTTAGAATTTGGGTTAACTATCCTTTTATGTAACTTTTCGGTCAAAGTCACCAAATTCACATAGACATATGAATTTCAGAGTTCAGAGTATAGATCTGTCATTCTCATTGAATGCAAGTCTAAAAGCAGTAGATCTATTCTATTTGCACTATTTTTATGCTTCCCACTCTTAAATTTTGTTTTTGTGTCTTTTACTTTCGGTTTGGTACACTAACTTCAAACAGCTGAAAATAAAGTATTTGTTGATATTAAAAATATTTCACAGCGATTCTTAAAACTAAATACTGCTTGTTTTGTTAGATAAACTGTAATTAGGTGAACCATTATAATTTTCGCAAACAGGAAATGGCAGAGCGTTTTCTGCATATTGCAACTTTAAGTATGAAAAATGCTTCTGGATTTTCGGGACAGTGGCTCTTAAATGTATTTTTGTTCTGTGATTAATAAACTATTGAGTGTTTTAAAAGATAATTCAAGTCACATAGCCTTCGTTCCCAAGTGTTGCTTCTGAGACTGAGGTATTTGTGTAACAATGGACAAGGGCGTATATACATATTTTTTATTTTATTTTTTTATTTCACCTTTATTTAACCAGGTAGGCAAGTTGAGAACAAGTTCTCATTTACAATTGCGACCTGGCCAAGATAAAGCAAAGCAGTTCGACACATACAACGACACAGAGTTACACATGGAGTAAAAACAAACATACAGTCAATAATACAGTATAAACAAGTCTATATACGATGTGAGCAAATTAGGTGAGATAAGGGAGGTAAAGGCAAAAAGGCCATGGTGGCAAAGTAGATACAATATAGCAAGTAAAACACTGGAATGGTAGATTTGCAATGGGAGAATGTGCAAAGTATAAATAAAAATAATGGGGGTGCAAAGGAGCAAAATAAATAAATAAATAAAATACAGTAGGGAAAGAGGTAGTTGTTTGGGCTAAATTATAGGTGGGCTATGTACAGGTGCAGTAATCTGTGAGCTGCTCTGACAGTTGGTGCTTAAAGCTAGTGAGGGAGATAAGTGTTTCCAGTTTCAGAGATTTTTGTAGTTCGTTCCAGTCATTGGCAGCAGAGAACGGGAAGGAGAGGCGGCCAAAGAAAGAATTGGTTTTGGGGGTGACTAGAGAGATATACCTGCTGGAGCGTGTGCTACAGGTGGGAGATGCAATGGTGATATATACGTATATATATGGTACAGTACAGTAGGTTTGCTATTGGAAACAATTATAATCTCGCATCATTAGCCCTTATCACCCCTGCTCTCCCGCTGGGTACAGATGTCAGTTAAACATCTAGTTTTGATTGATGAGCTGTCAACTGACGTGAATTCATTGTGAATTCAACAAAAATGGTCAGCATGTCATTGGATTTAGATTTAAAGTTGCGTGAAAAAAAGACTACATGTCCATTTTGCAAATTCAATAAATTTTTCATGTTGATTCAACATCATCACATAGATTTTTTGTTGTTGAAATGACGTGGAAACAACGTTGATTCAACCAGTTTTTGCCCAGTGGGATGTGTGTGTGTCACTCCTCTGTTGACGACTTGGGAGGGCAGTGTTGGGGTCACTTCCATCTCCCCTAATTTATATGTAATTACAGTCCATCAGAGACATCATGAATATAGTGTTGAGAGTAAACACAGCCACACACACACACACACACACACACACACACACACACACACACACACACACACACACACACACATTTACAGTGCCTTCAGAAAATATTCATACCCCTTGACGTATTTCACGTTTTGTTGTGTTACAGCCTGAATTCAAAGTGTAGATTTAAGTGAAAACTGTAACTTGGCCACTCAGCAAAATTCAATGTCTTCTTGGTTAGTAAGCAACTCTAATGTAGATTTGGCCTTGTGTTTTAGGTTATTGTCTTGCTGAAAGGTGAATTAATCTCCCAATTTCTGGTGGAAAGCAGATTGAATGAGGTTTTCCTCTAGGATGTTGCCTGTGCTTAGCTCCATTCCGTTTATTTTTTACACTGAAAAACTCCCCAATCCTCAATGATTACAAGCATACTCATAACATGATGCGCCACCACAATGCTGGTACTCAGTAATGTGTTATATTGGATTTGCCCCAAACATAACACTTTGTATTCAGGAGGAAAAGTTATTTGCTTTGCCAAATGTTTTGCAATATTACTTTAGTGCCTTGTTGCAAACAGGATGCATGTTTTGGAATATTTTGTATTCTGTATAGGTTTCCTTATTTTTACTCTGTTAGTTACGTTCGTATTGTGGAGTAACTACAATGTTGTTCATCCATCCTCAGTTTTCTTCTACCACAGCCAATAAACTTTGTAACTGTTTTAAAGTCACCATTGGTCTCATAGTGAAATCCCTGAGCGGTTTCCTTCCTTTCCAGCAACTGAGTTAGGAAGGATTTCTGTATATTTGTAGTGACTGGGTGTATTGATACACCATACAAAGTGTAATTGATAACTTCACCATGCTCAAAGGGAAATTCAATGTCTGATTTTTATTTGTTTTACCCATCTACCAATAGGTGCCACACTTTGTGAGACACTGGAAAACCTCCCTGCTCTTTGTAGTTTAATCTGTGCTTCAAATTCACTGATCGACTGAGGGATCTTACAGATATTTGTATGTGTAGGGTACAGAGATGAGGTAGTCATTCAATTATTGCACGAATTATTATTGCACAAAGACTGAGTCCATACAACTTATTATGTGACTTGTTAAGCATATTTTTTACTCCTGAACTTATTTATGCTTGCCATAACAAAGGGGTTGAATACTTATTGAATAAAGACATATAAGCTTTTAATTTGTAATTAATTTGTATAAATGAATACAAAATTCATTCCACTTTGACATTATGGGGTATTGTGTGTACGGCAGGCCAGTTGCAATTCTTTAACATTGAATTAATTAAACATTTAGGCTGTAACACAACAAAATGTGGAAAAAGTCAAGGGGTGTGACTACTCTGAAAGCACTTTACGTGTGAGACACATCTGATATCCTGTACACCTCAATTTTCTTAATCCCGCCTCTACATTGATGACACTCTCTATCTCTATATATATATATTTCTCTCTCTCTGGCTCTCTCGTTCTCTCTCTGCCTGCTTGCCTTTCTTCTTCCCTCCATCCCATCCCTGTGTTAAATCTGAAGGCCCGGTAAAAACGCCTCTCCACATCATTGCCTGCACCAACCAACCCAGGCCATTGAGTCACAATCCTCTCCTAGAAGAAGCATTCAAAGCTTCTCTCAAATCCAGGGATTTTCTTCCAAGTTACTTTTCAACTGTTCATCGATCCCGATGCAACCAGCTCCCCTTGACGACTGGGCTGTAAACAAAAAGCTTGAAGTTCTCTGTGACTATACCACCTCCTCCATCTTCTCCAACATAAACCTGGAGTCCCACCCTTTTATGTTCACAAAGCAGCAAACCTACAGTATAGAGTGCACTCATTGAAGAGGCATGGAGGAGGTCAGACTGCTTTGTTCTTCCAATAGACTCTCAATTAGCCTGACGTTTAGGCCCCAGTCAGTGCCTTCCTTTGTTACCTCAGGCATCTAATGATTTCCCTCACCCGTGCTGGAGCCTGTGTGTTAGTGTCTCCTACTGTTGTTTTCTGGCTCAACTCTATGTCAGTGGTGTGGTGAGTCTGTCGGTCTCAGGGCTAGCACAAGATGGCAGTGCTCCTACCCTCACTGCCCACACAACCCTCACTGCATAAGCCCTCTCATCTGTCTGAATTCCAAATCGGGAACTAGATTTTGTACCCGCAAGGAAGTTGCGTAGATGTTAGACAGGGTTACAGTAGGTGGTAGAGGATCAATTCGGAATTCATTGTATGTTGTCCAGTAGCATTTCTCATAACCAAAAATGAGCTGACCCTGTGTCAGTGCTTAGGTATAACTCCTTCCCACTCAATGCCACTCATGGGCAATTGTGTGCTACGAGCTAGCATATGCCATACCATGGTGGCATGGAACTGGGCTGGGCTGAACTAGGGGGACTAGGGGAACAGGGGTGGGTAGCTGAGATAGGGGGATTCCCATCAGGTTTCTGATGACAGTTTGGCGCCACAGATTTAAACCTCATCACACCGAGCCCAGCTCCAGTTATTCACCAAAGACAAGAAGGTGGCTCACAGGAGGCTCTTCCTCTTCTTCAGACTCTTTTTTTCTATTTCCAAATCTCTTCTTCAGTCTGCAACCAGGATGTGAAGGAGAGAGACAGGTTTTGGGGAAGAACCTTATTGCATTGTTAGAGATGAAAAAATTTGAAAGATTAATAAAGAGGGAAAGAGAGAGGGGTACACTACCGGTTAAAGGTTTTAGAACACCTACTCATTCAAGGGTTTTTCTTCATTTTTATTTTATTTCTACATTGTAGAATAATAGTGAAGACATCAAAACTATTAAATAACACGTTAAATAACACGTTAAAACTATTAAATAACATTAAATCCCCCTAGTTGTAGTAACCAAAACAGTGTTAAACAAATCAAAATATATTTTAGATTTGAGATTCTTCAAAGTAGCGGCCCTTTACCTTGATGACAGCTTTGCACACTCTTGGCATTCTCTCAACCAGCTTCACCTGGAATGCTTTTACAACAGTCTTGAAGGAGTTCCCACATACAATGAGCACAGGTCATCTGATGCAACACTCCATCACTCCCCTTCTTGGTCAAATAACCCTTACATAGCCTGGAGGTGTGTTCGGTCATTGTCCTGTTGAAAAACAAGTGATAGTACCGCTAAGCCCAAACCAGATGGGATGCTGTATTGCTGCAGAATGCTGTGGAAGCCATGCTGGTTAAGTGTGCCTTGGATTCTAAATATATCACAGACAGTGTCACCTGCAAAGCACCTCCACACCATAACATCTCTTCCTCCATGCTTTACGGTGGGAAATAGACATGAGGAGATCATCCGTTCACCCACACCACATCTCAGAAAGACACGGCGGTTGGAACCAAAAATCTCAAATTTGGACTCCAGACCAAAGGACATATTTCCACCGGTTGAATGTCCATTGCTTGTGTTTCTTGGCCCAAGCAAGTCTCTTCTTCTTGTTGTTGTCCTTTAATAGTGGTTTCTTTGAAGCAATTCGACCATGAAGGCCTGATTCACGCAGTCTCTTCTGAACAGTTGATGTTGAGATGTGTCTGTTACTTGAACTCTGTGAAGCAGTTATTTGGGCTGCAATTTCTGAGACTGGTAACTCTGATGAATGTATCCTATGCAAACGGTAACTTTGGGTCTTGTACTCCTGTGGCGGTCCTCATGAGGTGCCAGTTTCATCATAACGCTTGATGGTTTTTGTGACTGCACTTGAAGAAACTTTCAGATCTTGAAATGTTTCAAATTGACTGACCTTCATGTCTTAAAGTGATGATGGACTGTTGATATCTAAGTCATTCCAAAGGATAGTTTTAACAGAGCAAATTAAATGTAGCCATACTTTATGAGTCATATATCATCAATGACACTATTTAAGCTTATATAGTATTTGAGAAGTCATCAACAAATATCTTTTCAATTCAACCCAGGGTTCAACAAAGAATAGACAATACATATGGGCGTAGGGTTTCATGCTTTGGTTTCATTTCATATATACTCTTCAAGTTATTCCTTAATACGTTTTATTCTCGTTTCCGTCTCTACCAAAAATCTTAGTTAAAGATTAGGACTAAATCCAATCAAACTTTATTTGAAGTGCATTTAAAGTTTGATTAGGTGTATTATTATTTTATTTTACCGTTATTTAACTAGGCAAGTCAGTTAAGAAAAAAATATTATCTTATTTACAATGACGGCCTACCCTGGCAAAGCTGGGCCAATTGTATGCCTCCCTATGGGACTCCCAATCACAGCCGGTTGTAATGCAGCCTGGAATCGAACCAGGGTCTGTAGTGATGCCTCTAGCACTGAGATGCAGTGCGTTAGACTGCTGCCCCACTCGGGAGAAAATTTGAGAGATTAGATTTCGTTATATTGTTAAACTTAGTGCACCAGTGGCTCAGATGAAACTTTCTAAGCTTTAGATATCCTTTAAATGTTGATATTTGGTTACGCTGTGAACTAAACACAATTCAATAATATTTTTGCAATAAAGTAAATAGCCTAAAGTTAAGGCTATTGTACAAACTAATGCAACAGTAGTTATTCAACCTTAATATTAGTAACACATCCATGGCCACATTTTGAGGTTAGCCTATCGTAACTATGAATGTATTCTGATGTATTCATCGAAAATGTGCATGTTCAAGATAGCATGCAAAGGTCACAGATCATTCTCGCGGGTAGCCCTCCCCTGGCATCTGCCGAACCCAGATTTATCACTCCAGAGAATTCGTTTCCACTGCTACATAGTGCAATGACGGTGAGCTTTACATCACTCCTGCTGACGTTTGGCATTGCGCATGGTGATCTTAGGCTTGTGTGCAGCTGGTCGGCCATGGAAACCCATTTCATGACACTCCAGACGAACAGTTATTGTGCTGATGTTACTTCCAGAGGCAGTTTGAAACCCAGTAGCGAGTGTTGCAACTGAGGACAGACGATTTATATGCATTACGTGCTTCAGCACTTGGTGGTCCACTTTGTGAGCTTGTGTGGCCTACCACTTTGTGGCTGAGCCGTTGTTGCTCCTAAAGGTTTCCAATAACAACACTTACAGTTGACCGGGTCAGCTCTAGCAGGGCAGAAATGTTATGAACTGACTTGTTGGAAAGGTGGCATCCTATGATGGTGCCATGTTGAAAGTTACTAGCTCTTCAGTACAGGCCATTCTACTGCCAATATTTGTCTATGGAGATTGCATGGCTGTGTGCTTGATTTTATACACCTGTCAGCAACAGGTTTGGCTGAAATAGCTGAATCCACTAATCTGAAGGGGAGTCCACATACATTTGTAATGATAGGGCATTATAGGGCAGGCATTTGCAGTTAAAGTAAGTGAAGTCACAAGTGTCTTTCATGAAGTTCTAAAAAAGGGATAGTTCACCCAAATTCCAAAATACAATGTTGGTTTCCTTACCCTATAAGTTGTCTAGGGACAGCAATACAGGATTTGGTTTAGTTCTCATGGCCCTGTTTCCAAATTTGTCGCCACTAACCATTTGGACATGATGTGTGAAAAATGCTAATATCAATA
This sequence comes from Oncorhynchus mykiss, assembly GCF_057628025.1. Lineage (NCBI taxonomy): Eukaryota > Metazoa > Chordata > Actinopteri > Salmoniformes > Salmonidae > Oncorhynchus > Oncorhynchus mykiss. The sequence goes on from NC_143027.1 coordinate 44,341,706, forward strand.
CCGTGGCTAGAAGGAGATTTGTGCCACAAATGCTAAAATGTTAGCATTTGGAAACAGTGTCAGGGAAATAAAACCAAAGCATGGATTGCTGTCATACCTTGTCCATAGCTTGCTTGCCGAGGATTATAGGCTTGAGGTGGCTTCCTTAATCACGCAGGTCGCGAGCCTACATAAGATACTGGGGCGCCGACAGAGATGGCCGCCTCGCTTCGCGTTCCTAGGAAACTATGCAGTTTTTTGTTTTTTTACGTGTATTTCTTACATTAGTACCCCAGGTCATCTTAGGTTTCATTACATACAGTCGAGAAGAACTACTGAATATAAGATCAGCGTCAACTCACCATCAGTACAAATCAGCCTTACAAACAGGACAACGGAGCGGATCCCATGCAGCGACCCAAAAAAACGACTCAGAAAAAGAGGGAAACGAGGCGGTCTTCTGGTCAGACTCCGGAGATGGGCACACCGTGCACCACTCCCTAGCATTCTTCTTGCCAATGTCCAGTCTCTTGACAACAAGATTGATGAAATCCGAGCAAGGGTAGCATTCCAGAGGGACATCAGAGACTGCAACGTTCTTTGCTTCACGGAAACGTGGCTCACTGGAGAGACGCTATCCGAGGCGGTGCAGCCAACGGGTTTCTCCACGCATCGCGCAGACAGAAACAAACATCTTTCTGGTAAGAAGAGGGGCGGGGGCGTATGCCTTTTGGCTAACGTGACATGGTGTGATGAAAGAAACATACAGGAACTCAAATCCTTCTGTTCACCTGATTTAGAATTCCTCACAATCAAATGTAGACCGCATTATCTACCAAGAGAATTCTCTTCAATTATAATATAAACTTTATTTGACTCTTTGCAAACTGGAAACCATTTATCCGGAGGCTGCATTCATTGTAGCTGGGGATTTTAACAAGGCTAATCTGAAAACAAGACTCCCTAAATTTTATCAGCATATCGATTGCGCAACCAGGGGTGGAAAGACCTTGGATCATTGTTACTCTAACTTCCGTGACGCATATAAGGCCCTGCCCCGCCCCCCTTTCGGAAAAGCTGACCACGACTCCATTTTGTTGATCCCTGCCTACAGACAGAAACTAAAACAAGAGGCTTCCACGCTGAGGTCTGTCCAACGCTGGTCCGACCAAGCTGACTCCACACTCCAAGACTGCTTCCATCACGTGGACTGGGACATGTTTCGTATTGCGTCAGACAACAACATTGACGAATACGCTGATTCGGTGTGCGAGTTCATTAGAACGTGCGTTGAAGATGTCGTTCCCATAGCAACGATTAAAACATTCCCTAACCAGAAACCGTGGATTGATGGCAGCATTCGCGTGAAACTGAAAGCGCAAACCACTGCTTTTAATCAGGGCAAGGTGTCTGGTAACATGACCGAATACAAACAGTGCAGCTATTCCCTCCGCAAGGCTATCAAACATGCTAAGCGTCAGTGCAGAGACAAAGTAGAATCTCAATTCAACGGCTCAGACACAAGAGGCATGTGGCAGGGTCTACAGTCAATCACGGACTACAGGAAGAAATCCAGCCCAGTCGCGGACCAGGATGTCCTGCTCCCAGGCAGACTAAATACAGTGCCACTGACACGGCCTGCAACGAAAACATGCGGTCTCTCCTTCACTGCAGCCGAGGTGAGTAAGACATTTAAACGTGTTAACCCTCGCAAGGCTGCAGGCCCAGACGGCATCCCCAGCCGCGCCCTCAGAGCATGCGCAGACCAGCTGGCCGGTGTGTTTACGGACATATTCAATCAATCCCTATACCAGTCTGCTGTTCCCACATGCTTCAAGAGGGCCACCATTGTTCCTGTTCCCAAGAAAGCTAAGGTAACTGAGCTAAACGACTACCGCCCCGTAGCACTCACTTCCGTCATCATGAAGTGCTTTGAGAGACTAGTCAAGGACCATATCACCTCCACCCTACCTGACACCCTAGACCCACTCCAATTTGCTTACCGCCCAAATAGGTCCACAGACGATGCAATCTCAACCACACTGCACACTGCCCTAACCCATTTGGACAAGAGGAATACCTATGTGAGAATGCTGTTCATTGACTACAGCTCGGCATTCAACACCATAGTACCCTCCAAGCTCGTCATCAAGCTCGAGACCCTGGGTCTCGACCCCGCCCTGTGCAACTGGGTACTGGACTTCCTGACGGGCCGCCCCCAGGTGGTGAGGGTAGGCAACAACATCTCCTCCCCGCTGATCCTCAACACTGGGGCCCCACAAGGGTGCGTTCTGAGCCCTCTCCTGTACTCCCTGTTCACCCACGACTGCGTGGCCACGCACGCCTCCAACTCAATCATCAAGTTTGCGGACGACACAACAGTGGTAGGCTTGATTACCAACAACGACGAGACGGCCTACAGGGAGGAGGTGAGGGCCCTCGGAGTGTGGTGTCAGGAAAATAACCTCACACTCAACGTCAACAAAACTAAGGAGATGATTGTGGACTTCAGGAAACAGCAGAGGGAACACCCCCCTATCCACATCGATGGAACAGTAGTGGAGAGGGTAGTACGTTTTAAGTTCCTCGGCATACACATCACAGACAAACTGAATTGGTCCACTCACACAGACAGCATTGTGAAGAAGGCGCAGCAGCGCCTCTTCAACCTCAGGAGGCTGAAGAAATTCGGCTTGTCACCAAAAGCACTCACAAACTTCTACAGATGCACAATCGAGAGCATCCTGGCGGGCTGTATCACCGCCTGGTACGGCAACTGCTCCGCCCTCAACCGTAAGGCTCTCCAGAGGGTAGTGAGGTCTGCACAACGCATCACCGGGGGCAAACTACCTGCCCTCCAGGACACCTACACAACCCGATGTCACAGGAAGGCCATAAAGATCATCAAGGACATCAACCACCCGAGCCACTGCCTGTTCACCCCGCTATCATCCAGAAGGCGAGGTCAGTACAGGTGCATCAAAGCTGGGACCGAGAGACTGAAAAACAGCTTCTATCTCAAGGCCATCAGACTGTTAAACAGCCACCACTAACATTGAGTGGCTGCTGCCAACACACTGACACTGACTCAACTCCAGCCACTTGAATAATGGGAATTGATGGGAAATGATGTAAATATATCACTAGCCACTTTAAACAATGCTACCTTATATAATATTACTTACCTTACATTACTCATCTCATATGCATACGTATATACTGTACTCTATACCATCGACTGTATCCTTATGTAATACATGTATCACTAGCCACTTTAACTATGCCACTTTGTTTACATACTCATCTCATATGTATATACTGTACTCGATACCATCTACTGTATCTTGCCTATGCTGCTCTGTACCATCACTCATTCATATATCCTTATGTACATATTCTTTATCCCCTTACTCTGTGTACAAGACAGTCGTTTTGGAATTGTTAGTTAGATTACTTGTTGGTTATTACTGCATTGTCGGAACTAGAAGCACAAGCATTTCGCTACACTCGCATTAACATCTGCTAACCATGTGTATGTGACAAATAAAATTTGATTTGATTTGAAATAAGCGGATACAAACAACAAATAGTTTCGTCATCCTGGAGCCTGATCTTCCTGCACCTTCGTCGCTGGTTGTACCTGTGCCTGCCGGCCGCAGTGTCTACTCCTACGATTTTGAAGTCGACGTTGGCAACCTTCCATCCCTGCTCTGGATCGAGCCGGGCTTCTCGCTCTGTCGGGGGCCTCACCCATCCATAAACTGTTTTCCGAATCCTGTGACGTGTGGGAATGGGTGGATTTCCTCGTCTTTCTCACCAGCCATGATTTCGGGCAGCTCCATGGTAAGAAATGTGACCGTTCCTGGTGCAAAAATAATGTCCTATCCTGGAGTTCGAGAATATCACATTACTAAGCTGCTCCTGAATTTACTACTTCAGGACATGGAAATCGATTATATCGCAGTCCATGTGGGTTTTAATGACATTATAAAGGGCACCTCTAAACAGTTGAAACTGGATTTTAAAGAGCTGATTGACACTCTGCTAGAAAGTAATAAAAAACCCATCATATCTGGCCCTGTGCTCTCTCTAAATCATGGCATTGAAAGTTTTGGCTGGATTATTTCACCTCACAACTGGCTACGTGACTATTGAAGCTCAATGTGTGCAACTCTTGTTTAGAATTTCGATAACTTTTGGAAACGTAACACGTTTTTTAAGGAGGATGGGATCCACCAAAATCATTTGGGTTCCTGGATCATTTCACAGCATTATAAGGCTGAATTGAGACATTGACTAATCAATGACCCAAGCCCAGCTCAGTTAATCCCTACCATTCTGATGCTGAGTTGCCATAACGCTTCAGCAAATGTACATTGTACCAGGGGAGTTGGTAGACACAATGTAAGTAACCTCATGTATGTCCCTATAAATGCCCTGAATGCCTCTGCTGATCCTATAGCTATTGTATGCAGTAATCATGTGCCTATGAACCAGATTTATACTGTTAGCACTGAGGCAGTGTGCCCTAGTAGGAAGTCCACTGTAAATAACATGAGCATATTTACTTCTGCTAAACTTCCCAGTAAAGCAATGAAAACAAGTAAGCATTCCAGAAGAAACATGCTTAAAATAGGCCACGTTAACATATGTAGCTTAAGGAACAAGGTTCATGAAATCAATAAATTGCTAGTAACAGATGACATTCATATTCTGACTATCTCTGAAACTCACTTAGATAATGCCTTTGACGATACAGTGGTAGCAACACAAGTTTAGAACATTTACAGAAAAGACAGAAATGCCAATGGTGGAGGTGTTGCTGTTTATATTCAGAACCAGATTCTTGTTAAGCTTGATCTCATGTTAAATACTGTTGAAGTAATATGGCTACAGGTTCATATGACTCACCTAATGCCCATTTTTGTGGGAAACTGCTACAAACCACCAAGTGCTAACAGTAAGTATCTGGATAACATGTGTGAAATGCTTGATAATGTATTTGATATCAACAGAGTTACATTTTCTGGGTGATTTAAATATTTACTGGCTTTCATCAAGCTACCCACTCAAGAAAAATCTTTAAAATGTAACCAGTGCCTGCAACCTGGTTCAGGTTATCAGTCAACCTACCAGGCTAGTTACAAACAGCACAGGATTTAAATCATCAACATGTATTGATCCCATCTTTACTAATGCCGCAGAAATGTTCTTGAAAGCAGTATCCAGTACTCAGCTCCACCATTCTATGAATCAGATCATCATAAAACCGAATGATATTGCCAATTACTTCAATGATTTTTTCATTGGCAAGATTAGCAAACATAGGCATGACATGTCAGCAACAAACGCTGACACTACACATCCAAGTATATCTGACCTAATTATGGAAGACAAGCATTGACATTTTCAATTCCGTAAAGTGAGTGCGGAAGAGGTGAAAACATTATTGTTGTCTACTAACAATGACAAGCCACCGTGGTCTGACAATTTGGATGGAAAATGACTAAGGATAATACCAGACAACATTGCCACTCCTATTTGCCATATGTGGCTCACCACCTGGATTCAGTGTTACGTAGCAAAATGTGAAATTGTGTTTTTTACATTGGATAAAAGTAGAGACTCATACACTGCACTCATCATACACTGCATTTGATGAACAATGGGAAAGTAATTCTGCTTTGAAAGTTGATAAACTTGTAAACTCACTTTTGAGAAAATCACCTTTGAATGTTTTGGTATCAAGTGAAAAGTTCTTCTTTGTCTACACCCATTCAGCATCGTTCACACTCTTTTAAGTTTATCCCCACCCATCTCGTTTCGCTCTCTGAATACACACTTGATGCTCTGGCCGGTGATTTGTTTACCTCTGGACAACATGAAAACAGCCTAACCAGCTCTGCTGGCAACAATTTCATTACGCTTTTTGCAGACGTTTACTGACAACGACAATATTCAACGGGTGTTGTACACATGTCACTGAACATTAGCTAACAAGCCAGCCAGCTAACATTAGCTAGTTAAGCAACAATGAACAAGGTACCAACAATGCCTAACATTAGGCCTAGAAAACAAACATTAGGCCTAGAAAACAAACAGCTCTGGGAAACAAATAATAACGTCCGCTAGGGAGCCAGCCAACTAACATTAGCTAGCTAACAATACACTTTAGCTTAAGACATACAGCTAGCTAACTAGGTAAACAATGAACCTGGCTAGGTAAACAACATTTTAGATCATACACGTCATGTAACGTTAGCTAATGAGCCAGCCAGCTAACGTTAGCTAGTTAAACAACAATGAACAACGTGCCAACAATACCACAGTGCTGGGAGCTAATCAACCAGGGCCAATGTTAGCTAGCTAACATTAGGCTCTAATTAGAAAAGCAAACGGCTCTAGGAAACAAATAATAACGTCAACTAGGGAGCCAGCCAGCAAACGTTAGCTAGCTAGCTAACAGTACCCTTTAGCTTGAAATGAAAACACTTTCTGTCCAAATTAGAAACGTGTAATACCTGAAAATGTAGCTGCTAACGCTAGACTATCGTACCTGTATACATCATCATGCATGATTATGATGTCTCCCTGTCAGGAATGCCATACCACGGTTGCCCTAGTTTGAAGATGTAATCCGGAGACAGGTGTTTTCTCCATCTCTTTAGCTATCATACTCTAATTCCACTGATTTCAAAACTTGATCCTCCAGAAAGTGGAGAGCAACACTTATGCAGCTCCACTACACAATACATTAAAAAAAGCTGTGCTTGACAGGATTACCAACACATACAGTGGGGAGAACAACCATTTGAGACACTGCCGATTTTGCAGGTTTTCCTACTTACAAAGCATGTAGAGGTCTGTAATTTTTATCATAGGTACACTTCAACTGTGAGCGACGGAATCTAAAACAAAAATCCCAAAAATCACATTGTATGATCTTTAAGTAATTAATTTGCATTTTATTGCATGACATAAGTATTTGATACATCAGAAAAGCAGAACTTCATATTTGGTACAGAAACCTTTGTTTGCAATTACAGAGATCATACGTTTCCTGTAGTTCTTGACCATGCTCCCACACCACGTCGTGCCTCAGCTGACTCGTCAGGCTCCCACACCTCAGCCGACTCGTCAGGCTCCCACGACTCAGCCATCTCGCCAGGCTTCCACGCCTCAGCCGCCTTATCCGGCTCCCACGACTCAGCCAGCTCGCTAGGCTTTCACACCTCACCCGGCTCGTCAGGCTCCCACGCCTCAGCCAGCTCACCAGGCTTCCAGGCCTCAGCCAGCTCGTCATTCTCCCACTCCTCAGAGGGATTGTCAGACTCTCAAGCCTCAGCCGCCTCGTCGGACTCCCATGTCTCAGCCTGCTTGTCGGGCTCCCATGCCTCTGCTGGCTCATCTGTCTCGGCCGGGCCGTCAGGCTCGCCCAGGTGGGACATTGGGTGTCGCCCCTAGAGAGGGGGGGGGGGTACTGTCATGCCTGATCCCGCTCCCTGGTGCTCAAGGGTGCCAGGCTGCCTATCATTATGCACACCTGTCACCATCGTTACGCGCACCAGTGCATCTTTGGACTCATCAGGATTCCATTACTTTGTTGAAATGTTCACACCCTCACACCCTCCCAGCATCGGTCCTTACAGTTTGACCAGATACAATGCTAGTTTACAGTACACAAATTGATAACAGACATTCAGCATGCTTATAGGGAATTACATTCAACAAGCACAGCACTTACACAAATGACTGATGATTGGCTAAGATAAATTAATGATTAAAAAGTGTGGGGGCTGTTTTGTTAGACTTTAGTGCAGCTTTTGACATTATCGATCATAGTTTGCTGCTGGAAAAATGAATGTGTTATGGCATTACACCCCCTGCTCTATTGTGGATAAAGAGTTACCTGTCTAACAGAACACAGAGGGTGTTCTTTAATGGAAGTCTCTCCAACATAATCCCCTTCATTTTTTCAATCGTTACTAACGACATGCCACTGGCTTTAAGTAAAGCCAGTGGCATCAACTTTATACACGTCAGCTACTACAGCAAGTGAAATGACTGCAACATTTACAAAGTGCTGCAGTTAGTTTCAGAGTGGATGGAAAGGAACAAGTTAGTCGTAAATATTTCTGAAACTAAAAGCATTGTATTTGGAACAAATCATTCACTATACCCTAAACCTCAACTAAATCTTGTAATAAATCATGTGGAAAATAAGCAATTTGAGGTGACTAAACTGCTTGGAGTAACCCTGGATTATAAACTGTCATGGTCAAAACATATTGATAAAACAGTGGCTAAAATGGGGAGAAGTCTGTCCATAATAAAGTGCTGTTCTACCTTCTTAAAACAGTTACAAAGTTTAATGGCTGTGATAGAAGAAAACTGAGGATGGATCAACAACATTGTAGTTACTCCACAATACGAACGTAACTAACAGAGTAAAAATAAGGAAACCTATACAGGATACAAATATTCCAAAACATGCATCCTGTTTGCAACAAGGCACCAAAGTAATACTGCAAAACATTTGGCAAAGCAAAATAACTTTTCCTCCTGAATACAAAGTGTTATGTTTGGGGCAAATCCAATATAACACATTACTGAGTACCAGCATTGTGGTGGCGCATCATGTTATGAGTATGCTTGTAATCATTGAGGATTGGGGAGTTTTTCAGGATAAAAAAACAAACGGAATGGAGCTAAACACAGGCAACATCCTAGAGGAAAACCTGATTCAGTCTGCTATCCACCAGAAACTGGGAGATGAATTCACCTTTCAGCAAGCCAAATCTACATTAGAGTTGCTTACTTACCAAGAAGACATTGAATTTTGCTGAGTGGCCAAGTTACAGTTTTGACTTAAATCTATTTGAAAATCTATGGCAAGACCTGAAAATGGTGTTTGGCAATTAACAGGTATGTAATTGCTGCCAAAAGTGCTTCTACAAAGTATTGACTCAGGGGTGTGAATATGTATGTAATGAAATATCTGTATTTAATGTTCAATACATTTGAAAAAAAACATATGTTTAATACATTTTGAATTCAGGCTGTAACACAACAAAATGTGAAATACGTCAAGGGGTATGAATACTTTCTGAAGGCACTGTGTGTGTGTGTGTGTGTGTGTGTGTGTGTGTGTGTGTGTGTGTGTGTGTGTGTGTGTGTGTGTGTGTGTGTGTGTGTGCGTGCGTGCGTGCGTGCATGCGTGCGTGTGTGTGTGTGGTTGTGTTCACTCTCAAAATTATATTCATTATGTCTCTGATGGACTGTAATTACATATAAATTAGGGGAGATGGAAGTGACCCCAACACTGCCCTCCCAAGTCGTCAACAGAGGAGTGACACACAGCCCACTGGGCAAAAACTGGTTGAATCAATGTTGTTTCCACGTCATTTCAACAACAAAAAATCTATATTATGATGTTGAATCAACATGAAAAATGTATTGAATTTGCAAAAAGGACATTATCTTTTTTTCACCCAACTTTAAATCTAAATTCAATGACATGCTGACCATTTTTGTTGATTTCACAATGAATTCACGTCAGTTGACAGCTCATCAATCAAAACTAGATGTTTAACTGACATCTGTGCCCAGCGGGAGAGCAGTGGTGATAAGGGCTAATTATGCGAGATTATACTTGTTTACAATAGCAAACCTACTGTACTGTACTATATATATATATATACAGTGCCATGCAAAAGTATTCGGCCCCCTTGAACTTTGCGACCTTTTGCCACATTTCAGGCTTCAAACATAAAGATATACAACTGTATTTTTTTGTGAAGAATCAACAACAAGTGGGACACAATCATGAAGTGGAACGACATTTATTGGATATTTCAAACTTTTTTAACAAATCAAAAACTGAAAAATTGGGCGTGCAAAATTATTCAGCCCCTTTACTTTCAGTGCAGCAAACTCTCTCCAGAAGTTCAGTGAGGATCTCTGAATGATCCAATGTTGACCTAAATGACTAATGATGATAAATACAATCCACCTGTGTGTAATCAAGTCTCCGTATAAATGCACCTGCACTGTGATAGTCTCAGAGGTCCGTTAAAAGCGCAGAGAGCATCATGAAGAACAAGGAACACACCAGGCAGGTCCGAGATACTGTTGTGAAGAAGTTTAAAGCCGGATTTGGATACAAAAATATTTCCCAAGCTTTAAACATCCCAAGGAGCACTGTGCAAGCGATAATATTGAAATGGAAGGAGTATCAGACCACTGCAAATCTACCAAGACCTGGCCGTCCCTCTAAACTTTCAGCTCATACAAGGAGAAGACTGATCAGAGATGCAGCCAAGAGGCCCATGATCACTCTGGATGAACTGCAGAGATCTACAGCTGAGGTGGGAGACTCTGTCCATAGGACAACAATCAGTCGTATATTGCACAAATCTGGCCTTTATGGAAGAGTGGCAAGAAGAAAGCCATTTCTTAAAGATATCCATAAAAAGTGTTGTTTAAAGTTTGCCACAAGCCACCTGGGAGACACACCAAACATGTGGAAGAAGGTGCTCTGGTCAGATGAAACCAAAATTGAACTTTTTGGCAACAATGCAAAACGTTATATTTGGCGTAAAAGCAACAAAGCTGAACACACCATCCCCACTGTCAAACATGGTGGTGGCAGCATCATGGTTTGAGCCTGCTTTTCTTCAGCAGGGACAGGGAAGATGGTTAAAATTGATGGGAAGATGGATGGAGCCAAATACAGGACCATTCTGGAAGAAAACCTGATGGAGTCTGCAAAAGACCTGAGACTGGGACGGAGATTTGTCTTCCAACAAGACAATGATCCAAAACATAAAGCAAAATCTACAATGGAATGGTTCAAAAATAAACATATCCAGGTGTTAGAATGGCCAAGTCAAAGTCCAGACCTGAATCCAATCGAGAATCTGTGGAAAGAACTGAAAACTGCTGTTCACAAATGCTCTCCATCCAACCTCACTGAGCTCGAGCTGTTTTGCAAGGAGGAATGGGAAAAAATGTCAGTCTCTCGATGTGCAAAACTGATAGAGACATACCCCAAGCGACTTACAGCTGTAATCGCAGCAAAAGGTGGCGCTACAAATTATTAACTTAAGGGGGCTGAATAATTTTGCACGCCCAACTTTTCAGTTTTTGATTTGTTAAAAAAGTTTGAAATATCCAATAAATGTCGTTCCACTTCATGATTGTGTCCCACTTGTTGTTGATTCTTCACAAAAAAATACAGTTTTATATCTTTATGTTTGAAGCCTGAAATGTGGCAAAAGGTCGCAAAGTTCAAGGGGGCCGAATACTTTCGCAAGGCACTGTATATATACATATATACATATATATATATATATATATATATATATATATATATATACAGTATATATATATATACACTGCTCACAAAAATAAAGGGAACACTTAAACAACACAATGTAACTAGTGTCCAGAGCATGGAGGCGCTACCAGGAGACAGGCCAGTACATCAGGAGACGTGGAGGAGGCCGTAGGAGTGCAACATCCCAGCAGCAGGACCGCTACCTCCGCCTTTGTGCAAGGAGGAGCAGGAGGAGCACTGCCAGAGCCCTAGAAAATGACCTCCAGCAGTCCACAAATGTGCATGTGTCTCCTCAAACGATCAGGAACAGACTCCATGAGGATGGTATGAGGGCACGACGTCCACAGGTGGGGGTTGTGCTTAGAGCCGAACACCGTGCAGGACGTTTGGCATTTGCCAGAGAACACCAAGATTGGCAAATTCGCCACTGGCGCCATGTGCTCTTCACAGATGAAAGCAGGTTCACACGGAGCACATGTGACAGATGTGACAGTCTGGAGACGCTGTGGAGAACGTTCTGCTGCCTGCAACATCCTCCAGCATGACCGGTTTGGCGGTGGGTCAGTCATGGTGTGGGGTGCTCGCCAGAGGTAGCCTGCCTGCCATTAGGTACCGAGATGAGATCCTCAGACCCCTTGTTAGACCATATGCTGGTGCGGTTGGCCCTGGGTTCCTCCTAATGCAAGACAATGCTAGACCTCAAGTGGCTGGAGTGTGTCAGCAGTTCCTGCAAGAGGAAGGCATCGATGCTATGGACTGGCCCGCCCGTTCCCCAGACCTGAATCCAATTGAGCACATCTGGGACATCATGTCTCGCTCCATCCACCAACACCACGTTGCACCACAGACTGTCCAGGAGTTGGCGGATGCTTTAGTCCAGGTCTGGGAGGAGATCCCTCAGGAGACCATCCCCCCCCTCATCAGGAGCATGCCCAGGCATTGTAGGGAGGTCATACAGGCACGTGGAGGCCACACACACTACTGAGCCTCATTTTGACTTGTTTTAAGTACATTACATCAAAGTTGGATCAGCCTGTAGTGTGGTTTTCCACTTTATTTTTGAGTGTGACTCCAAATCCAGACCTCCATGTGTTGATAAATTTGATTTCCATTGATAATTTTTGTATGATTTTGTTGTCAGCACATTAAAGAAAAAAGTATTTAATAAGAATATTTAATTCATTCAGATCTAGTATGTGTTATTTTAGTGTTTCCTTTATTTTCTGAGCAGTGTATATACAGTGCCTTGCGAAAGTATTCGGCCCCCTTGAACTTTGCGACCTTTTGCCACATTTCAGGCTTCAAACATAAAGATATAAAACTGTATTTTATTTTTTTGTGAAGAATCAACAACAAGTGGGACACAATCATGAAGTGGAACGACATTTATTGGATATTTCAAACTTTTTTAACAAATCAAAAACTGAAAAGTTGGGCGTGCAAAATTATTCAGCCCCCTTAAGTTAATACTTTGTAGCGCCACCTTTTGCTGCGATTACAGCTGTAAGTCGCTTGGGGTATGTCTCTATCAGTTTTGCACATCGAGAGACTGACATTTTTTCCCATTCCTCCTTGCAAAACAGCTCAAGCTCAGTGAGGTTGGATGGAGAGCATTTGTGAACAGCAGTTTTCAGTTCTTTCCACAGATTCTCGATTGGATTCAGGTCTGGACTTTGACTTGGCCATTCTAACACCTGGATATGTTTATTTTTGAACCATTCCATTGTAGATTTTGCTTTATGTTTTGGATCATTGTCTTGTTGGAAGACAAATGTCCGTCCCAGTCTCAGGTCTTTTGCAGACTCCATCAGGTTTTCTTCCAGAATGGTCCTGTATTTGGCTCCATCCATCTTCCCATCAATTTTAACCATCTTCCCTGTCCCTGCTGAAGAAAAGCAGGCCCAAACCATGATGCTGCCACCACCATGTTTGACAGTGGGGATGGTGTGTTTAGGGTGATGAGCTGTGTTGCTTTTACGCCAAACATAACGTTTTGCATTGTTGCCAAAAAGTTCAATTTTGGTTTCATCTGACCAGAGCACCTTCTTCCACATGTTTGGTGTGTCTCCCAGGTGGCTTGTGGCAAACTTTAAACAACACTTTTTATGGATATCTTTAAGAAATGGCTTTCTTCTTGCCACTCTTCCATAAAGGCCAGATTTGTGCAATATACGACTGATTGTTGTCCTATGGACAGAGTCTCCCACCTCAGCTGTAGATCTCTGCAGTTCATCCAGAGTGATCATGGGCCTCTTGGCTGCATCTCTGATCAGTCTTCTCCTTGTATGAGCTGAAAGTTTAGAGGGACGGCCAGGTCTTGGTAGATTTGCAGTGGTCTGATACTCCTTCCATTTCAATATTATCGCTTGCACAGTGCTCCTTGGGATGTTTAAAGCTTGGGAAATATTTTTGTATCCAAATCCGGCTTTAAACTTCTTCACAACAGTATCTCGGACCTGCCTGGTGTGTTCCTTGTTCTTCATGATGCTCTCTGCGCTTTTAACGGACCTCTGAGACTATCACAGTGCAGGTGCATTTATACGGAGACTTGATTACACACAGGTGGATTGTATTTATCATCATTAGTCATTTAGGTCAACATTGGATCATTCAGAGATCCTCACTGAACTTCTGGAGAGAGTTTGCTGCACTGAAAGTAAAGGAGCTGAATAATTTTGCACGGCCAATTTTTCAGTTAAAAAACGTTTGAAATATCCAATAAATGTCGTTCCACTTCATGATTGTGTCCCACTTGTTGTTGATTCTTCACAAAAAAATACAGTTTTATAGCTTTATGTTTGAAGCCTGAAATGTGGCAAAAGGTCGCAAAGTTCAAGGGGGCCGAATACTTTCGCAAGGCACTGTACTAACCTAGCATATTACTACTCCAAAACCATCAACATTTTCCTCTCTAAACAAGTGGATGATTTATTTTAAGGCTTCCCTATGTGTATATAAAATAAAATTATGTATCTAACTTTATTGGATTTATATCTACCACTTTTTCTAAATTACAAAAAATATGATAAATTTACTTAAAGTGTTGATGAAACAGAGGAAATTTGTAGTTGATCAAAACTAGCGTCTCGCACTCTCGTACCCTTATTTTTCTTCCAATTGAATCTCATGACGGAAGCATGGAGGTTTTTATTCTAGGCATGAAAATATTTCAACATCAAAAAAAACACGCCCTGTTAAGAACTCTTTATTTTTTTAAATATTTTTATATATATATTGACAACAATATGTGTCTACACTGATATCTCGTCCTTGGCTGCCAAATGTATAGGTTTCCACATAATATTTAAATTTAGGAGGTGCACGTTAATCATTATTTTAGCGATCCACGGTAGACGTCCAATGCTGTCATGCATATGGTAATATGGTCAAACATTTGCTAGCTAGCTAACCAACAACAGTAACAATATATGTGAGAGACAACAAGCGCTCATTGTGCAACTTTATTTATGTTTTCAATAAACATTGGAGACGAAACCTAGTTTACATGTTGTCAATCTAAGGCAACCCTATCTATTTTGCCCATTGTTGCGCACACGTCGGTTGAATTGCTAAACAACCACCCCGTGTATTGAAGTTGAAATTTCAAATGGTTAAGGTAAGTGTTAAGGTTAGGGTTAGGTAAGGGTTATGGTTAAGGTTAGAGTTTTGGTGGGGGGGGGGGGGGGATTGTAATGACATTACCAGCAGTAAGATTTGAGTTTGATTTCCAAAAAGACAAGGACTGTAGCTTTCAAATGATTTGTCACTTTCTATTTTCTGTCAACAATATTTTTTGGTGGGGCACCCCCAAAACTCGCCTTGCCTGGTACCGGGTCCCAATCAACCACTCAGAGTTTAAAAGGCTAACCATGTTGTAAATTAGGTCCATCAGGATGAACCTCTCAGTGACACCATTGTAGAAGTCTTCTTTATTCCTTTTGAGTTTTAAACATTTCTCAGTCCCAGTTGACATGAGGGCCAAGGATGGCACAGTTGTACTTCACCAACACTCCCAATACATAATGACTGCTTCTATCAAATCATTCTGTATTCTGTTGGATGTACCCAGAAACACGGTGGAAGTCTCCAAGTGTCAAGCTAGCCTTACATTTTTGTCAGCAAAGGTGTAGAATAACTTCACATAGTTGCCACGAGTACATGAGCTAGCTTATTACCGCGTAATGCTAACACATGTTACCCTCGGTAGGATGTTGCTCTAATTGTCCTTCGAAATCCTACAGTTTTCCTTTATTGTGGTTGTTTTTTCTGCTAATTTATTGCCAGATTGATCCATCTGTTCCCAAATGTTTTTAGAGTGATATGGTGTTGGATATGGGATGCCAACTTGTCATGTTTGTTGAGGGCATTGGTCAGGTTGTTGAGGTTGCAGAAGCCGCATGCTATGCAATCGTTGTCCCTGATTGAGAAGAGCAGGCAGCGTAACTAGTACAGACGTCTACTGGTAGCGCAACCACACAGCCATTGTTTTCATTCATACCACTCCTGTTTAAACAATCTGATGATTTTCTGTTCCTTTAGGAAGTGCAGGTGTTTTTCTCCCTCTCTGAATTACTGTATACCAAGTTTTCCTTTACAGTCCAACTGGGATTTTTTTTGCGGCGCAGTATAGTGTCCATTTTATCAGGTTGTTTTTGCTTGCTAGCTAGCTAGCTAGCTTCATTCAGTTTAAGGGATGCGTGCGCCAAATGATGTAGACTCCCAAATGTGCAGAGCTCACCCACACAACATTTTTAGGCAATACGCATTCACAAAATATCTAATCCGCTCAATGAAACAAATGTCAGCTAGGAAAAGCAGTGAGGCCTATGCTGACTCTGTCCATTAACAGCCTTTGGAGTCAGGAATGGCATCAACTAATTGAATGGATGGGGACATTGAGGAGAAAGGCATGCATATCCTGGCACTTTTCCTGAGGTTTTGATGCAATTTGTTGAGCAAGTGTTGAGATCTTGACCATAAAAAACACCAGAATCAATTAGAAAAAACATTAGATAAGAAAATAAATATTTGTATGTAATTGTATTTTTACTAGGCTTTTCATAACTGCTTATTTTATTAGATTATCACAGGGTAAGCACTGCCTACCCTGACTGCACATTGCTGCATCTCATAGCCTTCAAAGTACAGTCACCAGATTGTGAGGACAGATGCTGGGAGACATGAAGCAAGTACAGGGAGTGAAGATTTAATGGATAAACGGACATTTAACAAAACAAGAACACCGTCTGGACAGGGGGAACAAAATGGCATTAAGACATTAATGCAGACACGTGGAAGAAACTGAGGAAGTGACAGATATAGGGAAGACAATCAATAAAGTAACAGAGTCCAGGTGAGTACCATGAAGTGCTGATGTGCGTAACGATGGTGACAGGTGTGCTTAATGATGGGCCGCCTGGTGCCCTTGAGCGCCAGAGAGGAAGAGCTGGAGCAGGCGTGACACAGATTTTTTTCTTCATAAATTTAAATGAGGAGATTGAGCTTTTAAAGAAAAACTAATACAGCAGCAAACCCTCCACCAGACAGACTGACATAAACATTCTAAAGTAAAATTGGTGGAACATTGTGTGTGTCATTCCAGGACCCTCTATTGAAAAATTTCCAGATTATACTACCATGTCCATCCACTCCCCCAGACACCATCTTGGGATGAGGAAATCTGTTTTTCTGCCTGTCAATCTGGGGGGCTAGTACCCTTCCCTTTCTGTCATATCTGCCCCTGAACCAATCATTCTCTCCATTCAGACCGTGTTGCTGGCAATACAGAGCGAGCTGCAGAGCAGGCAGGAAACTACATGGAGTGAATAGCGGCCCACATTGCATCCTATTCAGCTGCAGACGGATTTTCCCTAATATATAGGGAATAGGGTGCCACTTAGGACATTTAAACTGCAGACTGGAGCCACAGGGACCTGCGGGCTGAAAAACAAGGAAGTGGGAGAGGGAAAAGCAAAACGGGTGATTTCTCTGTATTTGGGACTGAAGCACACAAACTTCATGACCGGCTAGCCACTTCAGCACATTGCTTTGGGAAAATTGGATTAGTCTAGTTTTGTTTAGTGGTGTATGCTTGTGTAAGCACTGATGTTGTGTGATGCAGTACTCACACTCAGACTCAGACCCAGACAGAGCTTTGTTCCAATTGAATGTCCCATTTCTGTTAGGGTGAGTGAATGAGGACCCAAAAGCGAATCAACTTAAACAGAGCTTCTTTAATTACCAAACATAGGTAGGCTCAGATGGACCGGCAGATTCCGACAGGACAGGACAAGGTTACAGCAAACATGACGACAGTCTGGTTCAGGCATGAATGACACAAACAAACAAGAATCCGACAAGGACAGGAGCAGAAACAGAGAGAGATATAGGGACCTAATCAGAGGGAAAAAAGGGAACAGGTGGGGAACGGGGTGAATGGGTAGTTAGAGGAGACAAGGGACAGCTGGGGGAAAGCGGGGGAGAAAAGGTAACCAAACACGACCAGCAGAGGGAGACAGGGTGAAGGGAAAGGACAGAGACAAGACAACATGACAGTACATGACAGTACCCCCCCACTCACCGAGCGCCTCCTGGCGCACTCGAGGAGGAAACCTGGCGGCAACGGAGGAAATCATCAATCAGCGCACGGTCCAGCACGTCCCGAGAGGGAACCCAACTCCTCTCCTCAGGACCGTACCCCTCCCAGTCAACTAGGTACTGATGACCACGGCCCCGAGGACGCATGTCCAAGATTTTACGGACCCTGTAGATAGGTGCGCCCTCGACAAGGATGGGGGGGGGGGGGGGGGGAAGACGAGCGGGGGCGCGAAGAACGGGCTTAACACAGGAGACATGGAAGACCGGGTGGACGCGACGAAGATATCGCGGAAGAAGAAGTCGTACTGCGACAGGATTAATGACCTGAGAGATACGGAATGGACCAATGAACCGCGGGGTCAACTTGCGAGAAGCCGTCTTAAGGGGAAGGTTCTGAGTGGAGAGCCAAACTCTCTGACCGCGACAATATCTAGGGCTCTTAGTTCTACGCTTATTAGCAGCTCTCACAGTCTGCGCCCTATAACGGCAAAGTGCAGACCTGACCCTCTTCCAGGTGCGCTCGCAACGTTGGACAAAAGCCTGAGCGGAGGGGACGCTGGACTCGGCGAACTGAGATGAGAACAGCGGAGGCTGGTACCCGAGGCTACTCTGAAAAGGAGATAGCCCGGTCGCAGACGAAGGAAGCGAGTTGTGGGCGTATTCTGCCCAGGGGAGCTGTTCTGACCAAGACGCAGGGTTGCGAAAAGAAAGACTGCGTAAGATGCGACCAATAGTCTGATTGGCCCGTTCTGCTTGACCGTTAGACTGGGGGTGAAAGCCGGAAGAGAGACTGACGGAAGCCCCAATCAAACGGCAAAACTCCCTCCAAAATTGAGACGTGAATTGCGGACCTCTGTCCGAAACGACGTCTGACGGAAGGCCATGAATTCTGAAAACATTCTCGATGATGATTTGTGCCGTCTCTTTAGCAGAAGGAAGCTTAGCAAGGGGAATGAAATGAGCCGCCTTAGAGAACCTATCGACAACCGTAAGAATAACAGTCTTCCCCGCTGACGAAGGCAGTCCGGTGACAAAATCTAAGGCGATGTGAGACCAGGGTCGAGAGGGAATAGGAAGCGGCCTGAGACGGCCGGCAGGAGGAGAGTTACCGGACTTAGTCTGCGCGCAGACCGAACAAGCAGCCACGAAACGACGCGTGTCATGCTCCCGGGTGGGCCACCAGAAACGCTGGCGAATGGAAGCAAGCGTACCCCGAACGCCAGGGTGGCCGGCTAACTTGGCAGAGTGAGCCCACTGAAGAACGGCCAGACGAGTAGGAACGGGAACGAAAAGAAGGTTCCTAGGACAAGCGCGCGGCGACGGAGTTTGAGTGAGTGCTTGCTTTACCTGCCTCTCAATTCCCCAGACAGTCAACCCGACAACACGCCCCTCAGGGAGAATCCCCTCGGGGTCAGTGGAGGCTACTGAAGAACTGAAGAGACGAGACAAAGCATCAGGCTTGGTGTTCTTAGAGCCCGGACGATAAGAAATCACGAACTCGAAACGAGCGAAAAACAGCGCCCAACGCGCCTGACGCGCATTAAGTCGTTTGGCAGAACGGATGTACTCAAGGTTCCTATGGTCAGTCCAAACGACAAAAGGAACGGTCGCCCCCTCCAACCACTGTCGCCATTCGCCTAGGGCTAACCGGATGGCGAGCAGTTCGCGGTTACCCACATCATAGTTACGTTCCGACGGCGACAGGCGATGAGAAAAATACGCGCATGGGTGGACCTTGTCGTCAGAGAGGGAGCGCTGAGAAAGGATGGCTCCCACTCCCACCTCTGACGCGTCAACCTCGACAACGAACTGTCTAGAGACGTCAGGTGTAACAAGGATAGGAGCGGATGTAAAACGATTCTTGAGGAGATCAAAAGCTCCCTGGGCGGAAACGGACCACTTAAAGCACGTCTTGACAGAAGTAAGGGCTGTGAGAGGAGCTGCCACCTGACCGAAATTACGGATGAAACGACGATAGAAGTTCGCGAAGCCGAGAAAGCGCTGCAGCTCGACGCGTGACTTAGGGACGGGCCAATCAATGACAGCTTGGACCTTAGCGGGATCCATCTTAATGCCTTCAGCGGAAATAACTGAACCGAGAAATGTGACGGAGGAGGCATGAAAAGTGCACTTCTCAGCCTTCACAAAAAGACAATTCTCTAAAAGGCGCTGGAGGACACGTCGAACGTGCTGAACATGAATCTGGAGTGACGGTGAAAAAATCAGGATATCGTCAAGGTAAACGAAAACAAAGATGTTCAGCATGTCTCTCAGGACATCATTGACTAATGCCTGAAAGACAGCTGGAGCGTTAGCGAGGCCGAAAGGAAGAACCCGGTATTCAAAGTGCCCTAACGGAGTGTTAAACGCCGTCTTCCACTCGTCCCCCTCCCTGATGCGCACGAGATGGTAAGCGTTACGAAGGTCCAACTTAGTGAAAAACCTGGCTCCCTGCAGGATCTCGAAGGCTGAAGACATAAGAGGAAGCGGATAACGATTCTTCACTGTTATGTCATTCAGCCCTCGATAATCTATGCAGGGGCGCAGAGACCCGTCCTTCTTCTTGACAAAAAAAAACCCCGCTCCGGCGGGAGAGGAGGAGGGGACTATGGTACCGGCGTCAAGAGCTACAGACAAATAATCTTCGAGAGCCTTACGTTCGGGAGCCGACAGAGAGTATAGTCTACCCCGGGGGGGGGTGGTTCCCGGAAGGAGATCAATACTACAATCATACGACCGGTGTGGAGGAAGAGAGGTGGCCCTGGACCGACTGAACACCGTGCGCAGATCGTGATATTCCTCCGGCACCCCTGTCAAATCACCAGGCTCCTCCTGTGAAGAAGAGACAGAGGAAACAGGAGGGATAGCAGACATTAAACATTTCACATGACAAGAGACGTTCCAGGAGAGGATAGAATTACTAGACCAATTAATGGAAGGATTATGACAAACTAGCCAGGGATGGCCCAAAACAACAGGTGTAAAAGGTGAACGAAAAATTAAAAAAGAAATGGTTTCACTATGATTACCAGAAACAGTGAGGGTTAAAGGTAGCGTCTCACGCTGAATCCTGGGGAGAGGACTACCATCCAGGGCGAACAAGGCCGTGGGCTCCTTTAACTGTCTGAGAGGAATGTCATGTTCCCGAGCCCAGATCTCGTCCATAAAACAGCCCTCCGCCCCAGAGTCTATTAAGGCACTGCAGGAAGCTGACGAACCGGTCCAGCGTAGATGGACCGACAAGGTAGTGCAGGATCTTGAAGGAGAGACAGGAGTAGTAGCGCTCACCAGTAGCCCTCCGCTTACTGACGAGCTCTGGCCTTTTACTGGACATGAAGTGACAAAATGACCAGCGGAACCGCAATAGAGACAGAGGCGGTTGGTGATTCTCCGTTCCCTCTCCTCAGTCGAGATGCGGATACCTCCCAGCTGCATGGGCTCAGCACCCGAGCCGGCAGAGGAAGATGGTAGTGATGCGGAGAGGGAGGCGACGGAGAGCGCGAGCTCCTTTCCACGAGCTCGGTGACGAAGATCAACCCGTCGCTCAATGCGAATAGCGAGTTCAATCAAGGAATCCACGCTGGAAGGAACCTCCCGGGAGAGAATCTCATCCTTTACCTCTGCGCGGAAACCCTCCAGAAGACGAGCGAGCAAGGCCGGCTCGTTCCAGCCACTGGAGACAGCAAGAGTGCGAAACTCAATAGAGTAGTCTGTTATGGATCGATTGCCTTGACATAGGGAAGACAGGGCCCTGGAAGCCTCCTCCCCAAAAACAGATCGATCAAAAACCCGTATCATCTCCTCCTTAAAGTCTTGATACTGGTTAGTACACTCAGCCCTTGCCTCCCAGATTGCCGTGCCCCACTCACGAGCCCGTCCAATAAGGAGAGATATGACGTAGGCGACACGAGCAGTGCTCCTGGAGTAAGTGTTGGGCTGGAGAGAAAACACAATATCACACTGGGTGAGGAACGAGCGGCATTCAGTGGGCTCCCCAGAGTAACACGGCGGGTTATTGATTCTGGGCTCCGGAGATTCGAAAGCCCTGGAAGTGGCCGGTGGATCGAGGCGGAGATGGTGAACCTGTTCTGTGAGGTTGGAGACTTGGGTGGCCAGGGTCTCAACGGCATGTCGAGCAGCAGACAATTCCTGCTTGTGTCTGCCTAGCATCGCTCCCTGGATCTCGACGGCTGAGTGGAGAGGATCCGAAGTCGCTGGGTCCATTCTTGGTCGGATTCTTCTGTTAGGGTGAGTGAATGAGGACCCAAAAGCGAATCAACTTAAACAGAGCTTCTTTAATTACCAAACATAGGTAGGCTCAGATGGACCGGCAGATTCCGACAGGACAGGACAAGGTTACAGCAAACATGACGACAGTCTGGTTCAGGCATGAATGACACAAACAAACAAGAATCCGACAAGGACAGGAGCAGAAACAGAGAGAGATATAGGGACCTAATCAGAGGGAAAAAAGGGAACAGGTGGGGAACGGGGTGAATGGGTAGTTAGAGGAGACAAGGGACAGCTGGGGGAAAGCGGGGGAGAAAAGGTAACCAAACACGACCAGCAGAGGGAGACAGGGTGAAGGGAAAGGACAGAGACAAGACAACATGACAGTACATGACAATTTCAAACATTCTCATTTGGTGAGGAGTGGCACAGCCAGCCCCGGTTCCGATTCTCTTTAACTCTCATACCCACTGTGTGTGCATGCTCACTGTAGCCAGTTCTGGGTTTTGGTTGAATTACAGTTCATTCTGAAGTCTATAAAGAAACAAGAGAGCTGCCAGGGAAAGAGGAGCAGAACTGAGCTGAATTGTTCTCTCTGAATGCTGCAGCAGCAGAAATAGCATATACTACATTAATCAGAAAGGGTTCATTCGGTGATATGGTTTCCAACTCTGAGATTGAGAACTCTTTTTTTTCTCTGGCTTTCATATTCTCTTCCTGGGACTTTGTGCTTATCTCCAATTGTTCCTCTCATCTTCCCTATGCCTCCCTGGGCAGTCCTGAGATGGGTGGACGGTGCTGAAGATTTTTGGACGGCGCGCCAGCTCCTGTTTGATGTTCCCTTCCATTACTTGGGAAGCTTCCGCCTTGGATGAGGAAGGGGGGAGAAAATAGGGGTAGAGGTTGGGGGTATGTGTGGAAAAGGAGCTGAGCAAACCTTTTCTTTTTAGAAAAGAAAAATCCTGGTGACAGATCAAAAGTGCTACACTCTTGATCTGATGCCTCTAAACAAACCAAGGCCTTGCAGGAGTTCTCAAACACTATGAAGATATTCAAGGCAATACTGGAAGTAGAAGAGAGCTCCGCGTAGTGTGCATTTGCAAAGACATAGACGTGTTTGTTTGCTTTTGATTGTCTGAGTGGGGTAATTTAATGGATACAGGTGTAGGTCCTGTCACAAACTTACATGCTCTCTGTCACCTGGGGCTGCATGGTGAATTGACCCAAAACGCAAAGGACAATGATTTAAGGGCCAGTACACCCCCCCCCCCCCCCCCCCCACACACACACACACACACTTTGAGGGGCCAAAATGTATCTCTCTATTACGGTATCCAGATAATTGACTACCTAAATATGTGTTAGAATAACACAGTTGCATCCATGCCTGGTATCTACAGTGGGTTCGGAAAGTATTCAGACCCCTTGACTTCTAAAACAGATTACATTTTTACAAATCCTCATCAATCGATACACAATACCACATGATGACAAAACGAAAATAGGTTTTTAGACATTTTTGCAAATGTATAACATTTAAAAAAAAGGAAATACCTTATTTACATAAATATTCAAAACCTTTGCTATGAGACTCAAAATTGAGCTCAGGTGCAAGGATGTTTCCATTGATCATCCTTGAGATGTTTCTACAACTTTATTGGAGTACACCTGTGGTAAATTGTTTGGACATGGTTTGGAAAGACACACGCCTGTCTATATACGGTCCCACAGTTGACAGTGCATGTCAGAGCAAAATCCAAGACATGAGGTCAAAGGAATTATCCGTAGCGCTCCGAGACAGGATTGAGTCGATGACCAAATGAGAAACAAGATTTTCTGGTCTGATGAAACTAAGATTGAACTCTTTAGCTTGAATGCCCGTCTGGAGGAAGCCTGGCACCATCCCTACGATGAAGCACGGTGGTGGCAGCATCATGCTGTGGGGATGTTTTTCAGCTGCAGGAACTGGGAGACTAGACAGGATCGAGGGACAGATGAACATAGCAAAGTACAGAGAGATCCTTAATGAAACCCTGACCCAGAGCGCTCAGGACCTCAGGCTGGGGTGAAGGTTCACCTTCCAACAGGACAGCAACCCTAAGCACACAGCAAAAACAACGCAGGAGAGGCTTCGGAACAAGTCTCTCAATGTCCTTGAGTGGTCCAGCCAGAGCTCAGTCTTGAACCTGATTGAACATCTCAGGAGAGACCTGAAAATAGCTATGCAGCGATGCTCCCCATCCAACCTGACAGAGAATGAGAGGATCTGCATAGAAGAATGGGAGAAACTCCCAAATACAGGTGTGCCAAGCTTGTAGCCTCATACCCAAGGCTGTAATCGCTGCCAAAGGTGCTAAGTAAAAGTACTAAGTAAAGAGCCTGAAAACGTTTGTAAATGTAATATTTCCGGTTTTTATTGTATAGTACATTTGCAAAAATGTAAAAAAAAAAAAAGTTATGAGGAAACAAACAATTTAATCCACTTTAGAATAAGGCTGTAACGTAACAAATTGTGGAAAAGTCAAGGTGTCTGAATACTTTCCGAATGCACTGTATCAGAGACTTGTTCTCAGAAGAGAACTTTGATGCCATCTATATGAATGTATAATCTCTGTGGTAACTTTCATCTGTACAGAGTGAACTTTGACGACACTGTATGGAAGGATCACTTTTTTCCTCTTTTATTTGCCATTATTTGCATTGGTCTCATCCCCCACACAAACCTTTAGATGCTATGACATCCTATGAAGATTGGGCCTGTGTGATCAGGTTACTTACTGTAACTTGGTATTGTTTGACTGGTCAATGGTGGTTGGTTTTGGTTTGAAAAAGTCACACCTCCAGATGTTGGACAGTGACACATTTGTTGTTGTTTTGGCTCTGAAATAATACAATGACAATGAAGTTAAAGTGCAGACTGTCAGCTTACATTTTTTACATTTTCATAAATATCGGGTGAACCATTTATAAATCCAGCACTTTTTGTACATGGTCTCTTCATTTTAGGCGACCAAGTTATTGGGACAAAATTCACTTATATGTGTACTGAAGTAGTAAAAAAAATATTTGTCTTACTGAGATTTATTGTCAGGGCCCAGGTCTGACAGAATCTGTGCAGAAGATCTAGGTACTGCTTTAGGCCCTCCTTTGTTGGGGACAGAAGCACCAGATCATTAGCAAACAGTAGACATTTGACTTCAGATTCTAGTAGAGTGAGGCCGGGTGCTGCAGACTGTTCTAGTGCCCTAGCCAATTCATTGATATATATGTTTATTTTATTTTTATTTATTTCACCTTTATTTAACCAGGTAGGCAAGTTGAGAACAAGTTCTCATTTACAATTGTGACCTGGCCAAGATAAAGCAAAGCAGTTCGACACATACAACGACACAGAGTTACACATGGAATAAAACAAACATACAGTCAATAGTACAGTATAAACAAGTCTATATACGATGTGAGCAAATGAGGTGAGATAAGGGAGGTGAAGGCAAAAAAAGTAGTAAATACAATATAGCAAATAAAACACTGGAATGGTAGATTTGCAATGGAAGAATGTGCAAAGTAGAAATAAAAATAACGGGGTGCAAAGGAGCTAAATAAAATAAATACAGTAGGGAAAGAGGTAGTTGTTTGGGCTAAATTATAGGTGGGCTATGTACAGGTGCAGTAATCTGTGAGCTGCTCTGACAGTTGGTGCTTAAAGCTAGTGAGGGAGATACGTGTTTCCAGTTTCAGAGATTTTTGTAGTTCGTTCCAATCATTGGCAGCAGAGAACTGGAAGGAGAGGCGGCCAAAGAAATAATTGGTTTTGGGGGTGACTAGAGAGATATACCTGCTGGAGCGTATGCTACAGGTGGGAGATGCTATGGTGACCAGCGAGCTGAGATAAGGGGGGACTTTACCTAGCAGGGTCTTGTAGATGACATGGAGCCAGTGGGTTTGGCGACGAGTATGAAGCGAGGGCCAGCCAACGAGAGCGTACAGGTCGCAATGGTGGGTGGTGTATGGGGCTTTGGTGACAAAACAGATGGCACTGTGATAGACTGCATCCAATTTGTTGAGTAGGGTATTGGAGGCTATTTTGTAAATGACATCGCCAAAGTCGAGGATTGGTAGGATGGTCAGTTTTACAAGGGTATGTTTGGCAGCATGAGTGAAGGATGCTTTGTTGCGAAATAGGAAGCCAATTCTAGATTTATCTTTGGATTGGAGATGTTTGATATGGGTCTGGAAGGAGAGTTTACAGTCTAACCAGACACCTAAGTATTTGTAGTTGTCCACGTATTCTAAGTCAGAGTAGAGTCCAGAGTAGTGATGTTGGACAGGCGGGCAGGTGCAGGCAGCGATCGGTTGAAGAGCATGCATATAGTTTTACTTGTATTTAAGAGCAATTGGAGGCCACGGAAGGAGAGTTGTATGGCATTGAAGCTTGCCTGGAGGGTTGTTAACACAGTGTCCAAAGAAGGGCCAGAAGTACACAGAATGGTGTCGTCTGCGTAGAGGTGGATCAGAGACTCACCAGCAGCAAGAGCGACCTCATTGATGTATACAGAGAAGAGAGTCGGTCCAAGAATTGAACCCTGTGGCACCCCCATAGAGACTGCCAGAGGTCCACACAGCAGACCCTCCGATTTGACACACTGAACTCTATCAGAGAAGTAGTTGGTGAACCAGGCGAGGCAATCATTTGATAAACCAAGGCTGTTGAGTCTGCCGATGAGGATGTGGTGATTGACAGAGTCGAAAGCCTTGGCCAGATCAATGAATACGGCTGCACAGTAATGTTTCTTATCGATGGCGGTTAAGATATCGTTTAGGACCTTGAGCGTGGCTGAGGTGCACCCATGACCAGCTCTAAAACCAGATTGCATAGCAGAGAAGGTATGGTGAGATTCGAAATGGTCGGTAATCTGTTTGTTGACTTGGCTTTCGAAGACCTTAGAAAGGCATGGTAGAATAGATATAGGTCTGTAGCAGTTTGGGTCAAGAGTGTCCCCCCCCCCTTGAAGAGGGGGATGACCGCAGCTGCTTTCCAATCTTTGGGAATCTCAGACGACACGAAAGAGAGATTGAACAGGCTAGTAATAGGGGTGGCAACAATTTCGGCAGATAATTTTAGAAAGAAAGGGTCCAGATTGTCTAGCCCGGCTGATTTGTAGGGGTCCAGATTTTGCAACTCATTCAGAACATCAGCTGAACGGATTTGGGAGAAGGAGAAATAGGGCAGGCTTGGGCGAGTTGCTGTGGGGGGTGCAGTGCTGTTGACCGGGGTAGGAGTAGCCAGGTGGAAAGCATGGCCAGCTGTAGAAAAATGCTTATTGAAATTCTCAATTATGGTGGATTTATCAGTGGTGACAGTGTTTCCTATCTTCAGTGCAGTGGGCAGCTGAGAGGAGGTGTTCTTATTCTCCATGGACTTTACAGTGTCCCAGAACTTTTTTGAGTTAGTGTTGCAGGAAGCAAATTTCTGCTTGAAAAAGCTAGCCTTGGCTTTTCTAACTGCCTGTGTATAATGGTTTCTAGCTTCCCTGAACAGCTGCATATCACAGGGGCTGTTCGATGCTAATGCAGAACGCCATAGGATGTTTTTGTGTTGGTTAAGGGCAGTCAGGTCTGGGGAGAACCAAGGGCTATATCTGTTCCTGGTTCTACATTTCTTGAATGAGGCATGTTTATTTAAGATGGTTAGGAAGGCATTTATAAAAAATATCCAGGCATCCTCTACTGACGGGATGAGATCAATATCCTTCCAGGATACCCCGGCCAGGTCTATTAGAAAGGCCTGCTCGCTGAAGTGTTTCAGGGAGCGTTTTACAGTGATGAGTGGAGGTCGTTTGACCGCTGACCCATTACGGATGCAGGCAATGAGGCAGTGATCGCTGCGATATTGGTTGAAGACAGCAGAGGTGTATTTAGAGGGCAAGTTGGTTAGGATGATATCTATGAGGGTGCCCGTGTTTAAGGCTTTGGGGAGGTACCGGGTAGGTTCATTGATAATTTGTGTGAGATTGAGGGCATCAGGTTTAGATTGTAGAATGGCTGGGGTGTTAAGCATGTTCCAGTTTAGGTCGCCTAGCAGCACGAGCTCTGAAGATAGATGGGGGGCAATCAGTTCACATATGGTGTCCAGAGCACAGCTGGGGGAAGGGTGGTCTATAGCAGGCGGCAACAGTGAGAGACTTGTTTTTAGAGAGGTGGATTTTTAAAAGTAGAAGTTCAAATTGTTTGGGTACAGACCTGGATAGTAGGACAGAACTCTGCAGGCTATCTTTGCAGTAGATTGCAACACCGCCACCTTTGGCAGTTCTATCTTGTCTGAAAATGTTGTAGTTTGGAATTAAAATTTCAGAATTTTTGGTGGTCTTCCTAAGCCAGGGTTCAGACACAGCTAGAACATCCGGGTTGGCAGAGTGTGCTAAAGCAGTGAATAGAACAAACTTAGAGAGGAGGCTTCTAATGTTAACATGCATGAAACCGAGGCTATTACGGTTACAGAAGTCGTCAAAAGAGAGCGCCTGGGGAATAGGAGTGGAGCTAGGCACTGCAGGGCCTGGATTCACCTCTACATCGCCAGAGGAACAGAGGAGGAGTAGAATAAGGGTGTGGCTAAAAGCAATAAGAATTGGTCGTCTAGAACTTCTGGAACAGAGAGTAAAAGGAGGTTTCTGGGGGCGATAAAATAGCATGAAGGTATAATGTACAGACAAAGGTATGGTAGGATGTGAATACAGTGGAGGTAAACCTAGGTATTGAGTGATGAAGAGAGAGATATTGTCTCTAGAAACATAATTGAAACCAGGAGATGTCATTGCATGTGTGGGTGGTGGAACTAATAGGTTGGATAAGGTATAGTGAGCAGGACTAGAGGCTCTACAGTGAAATAAGCCAATAAACATTAACCAGAACAGCAATGGACAAGGCATATTGACATTAAGGAGAGGCATGCTTAGTCGAGTGATCAAAAGGGTCCGGTGAGTGGAGATGTTGGTTGGGGGTCACGACGATTTAGACAGCTAGCCAGGCCATCGGTAGCAAGCTAGCATAGGATGGAGGTCTGTTATTAGCCACCTCTTGCGTTCCGTCAGTAGATTAGTGGGGTTCCGTGTGGTAGAGGGAATCAATCCAAATCACACAACAACAACAAAAATAAAAACAATATATATTGTTATAGAGGCCCAAGAAGAAGAACAACAACAACAACAACAAAAAAAAAAATATATATATATATATATATATATATATATATATATATATATAATAATACAAATAAATAAATAAATTGTCCGAAGAGGATGGGGCTTAAGCTGCATCCCTGTCTCACCCACGGCACTGTGGAAAGAAATGTGTGTTTTTTTGCCAATTTTAACCGTTTTGAATAGATAACTATTCACTATTCATTAACTTCATGTTGTTGTTTGTTTAGAGTTTTCCCAGAAGTGGTTAGATTCTATGGATTCCTCAATTACATTGAACTGATTTCTGACGTGCTGTTCCTTCTTTTTCAGTAGTGTATTTCTGTATTATTTTTGTGATTCACCATAGTGAAAGTGTAGGCTCAGGTGTTCTGGGTCTCTATTTTTTTGGTTGGATAGGTTTCTCAATTTCCTACTTTTGCATTCTTCATCAAACCATTTTTCATTGTTCTTCATTTTCTTAGGCTGTCTGATTGACATTTTTAGATTTGCTAGGGAAGCTGAGGGGTCAAATATACTGTTTAGGATTTATAATGCCAAGTTTACACCTTCACTATTACAGTGAAACATCTGGTCCAGGAAATTGTCTAGAAAGGGATTTAATTTGTTGTTGCTTAATTGTTTTTTTGGTAGATTTCCACACCACTTTCCTTCCTTCTACAATACCAGTCAAAAGTGTAATAACACCTACTCATTCAAGGGTTTTTCTTTATTTTTACTATTTTCTACATTGTAGAATAATAGTGACGACATTCAAAACTATGAACTAACACATATGGAATCATGTAGTAACCAAAAGAGTGTTAAACGAATCAAAATATATTTTATATTTGAGATTCTTCAAATAGCCACCCTTTGCATTGATGACAGCTTTGCATACTCTACACCGGTAGTTTATTGCATTTCTTAATATTTTTCAGGCCTTTGATGCCTCATGATTGAGCAAAGCTCTGTTCAAGTAGAGTGTGATTTTGCTGTGATCTGATACGGGTGTCAGTGGACTGATTGTGAACGCTCTAAGAGACTCTGGGTTGAGGTCAGTGATAAAGTAGTCTACAGTACTACTGCCAAGAGATGAGCTATATGTGTACCTAACTTAGGAGTCGCCTCAAAGCCTACTATAGTCTTGACTTTCTTCAGCTTCTTAGGGACAGGCCCCTTTTTTCTCCACTTCCTGTCTGAATAAACTGCCTGTAGCTCTGGCCCTGGAGCCAGGATATGCATATAATTGGTACCATTGGAAAGAAAACACTTTGAAGTTTGTAGAAATGTTAAAATAATGTATAAGAATATAACACAATAGATATGGTAGGAGAAAATCCAAATAAAAACCAACCAAAATGTTGTTGTTGAGAGAGACCATCCTCTTAGAAATGCAAGAGAAAGGTCATGTTGAAAATTAGCTCCCTGGATGCAATTCCTATGGTTTCCACTGGGTGTCAGCAGTCTATGTTCAAGGATTCAGGCTTGTAACTTTAAAAACGAATACAAAATATCAGTTTTAGTAGAATGACACAGTTTTCGGAATTCGTGTTTGCATGCGCCATGAAGACATTATGTACCTGCTAAAATCGGTTTCCTATTGAACATACTTCTTTCCGAAATAAATTTTACAGTTTGATTACATTTTAGGGTATCTGAGGAGTAAATAAAAACATATTTTGACTTGTTGAAACAAAGTTTCGGGGTAGATTTTCAGATTTCTTTCTCTGCAAGTTGAACGAGTGGATTACTCAAACCGATGCCACCAACTAAACTGACTTTTTGGGATATAAATAAGGATTTTATCTAACAAAACAACATATTATAGCTGTGACCCCTTGGATGACAAATCAGAGGAAGATTTTCAAAAAGTAAGTGAATATTTAATCGTTATATGTGAATGTATGAAATCAGTGCCGGTGGAAAAATATTTTGATGTGGGGCGCCGTCCTCAAACAATCGCATGGCATGTTTTCGCCATGGCAAAAACTGTTTGAATCAATGTTGTTTCCACATCATTTAAAAAAAATCAATGTGATGAAGTTGAATCAATGTGGATAACTGATATGTGTGCCCAGTAGGTAGACACAGACTCCAAATACCTAAATAGACCTCAGGATTCGAGGCCAGAGAAAAGTTTTTTCCTGATGGAGCTTATTTACCCTTAATCTCTGCAGCGTTTTTGGGCATTTTGTGGAAATTCTTACACAAGTCAATCTTATATGAATCATTCTTTATTGACCGCAAGCTGGAGAGGTCACAGTCAAACTTATATAGATGAAGTACCGGTCTGAAGTGAGCTCTAACGGGGCAGTCCCGTTAGTTCCCTTATATACTGACAAGTTGAATTTGCATGATTTAGCTTATTTATAATTCATGTTTGCTTCTTTCATGTGACAACCAATACCTCATGAGGCTTCTTCTCTCTGAGACCTTGAAACCGAGATATCCCTTTCTCTAAACAAGGTTCTGGGCATACTGCCAAATTGCAGATACTGATAGTGACGATTCGTTCAATCAGTCACTTGCATGAAAACAGAAACTGGTTTATAGAAAAGTACAAACAGAACACAAAAATTGGTATCACAAGGCATCTTAAAAAGGAATACTCGGCAAGGCTCCTTCCAGAATTTGCATTGTTTCTGTCAGTCTGACTTCAAAGTTCTGGGAACCAGGGCAAGATGGCTCTGTCATCTTTCCCCTTCCATCAGTGAACTACAGTTTGTTTACACACACCTTTAGAGGGGAGCCATGACACATCAGAACATCTGAGTCTGCAGGCTGTGAGGCCCAGAAACGCAACAGTGAGGAGATATCATTGAGGAAACTATCCCTTTTGAAAAGTTCAGCAAAACTCGAAGTTTAGCAAGACGTGATGTGAGTTTAAATCAAGCCACAACTATACTGAAATTCACTCTTTGCCCGCAATAGTCATCATTGAGACAATTCAACACTTTTCCATTGTCTTGCTTTCCCTGTCAATATAAACATTTCAATATAAAAATTCCCTTCACGTAAAATAAACTTCCCAGAACTTTTCCAAAGTGTCACAGTCTCTTACACATTATTGGTGAGTCAAGCCCTCACTATGTACTTGTACTGTACACTGAGTGTATAAAACATTAGGAACACCTGCTCTTTCCATGACATAGACTGACCAGGTGAATCCAGGTGAATCCAGGCTATGATTGATGTCACCTGTTAAATACATTTCAATTAGTATAGATGGAGGGGAGGAGACCATTTAGACATGGATTGTATATCTGTGCCATTCAGAGGGTGCACAGTAAAAAAGGGTGTAAAAATTACAGTGTTGACTCATTTTAACCCAGGATGAGTATTTCAACATAATGAGGAGTCAATGAGCACTAGTGTCGAAATTAAATCAGAGTGTAAAATTTTGCAGTTACTGCAGTGTAAATTCAACTCAATTCAGTGGAATGAAAAAAAAAATGTGTGAATTTTAACACAATTTTGAGTCAAATTAACTCCGAAAATGTGACACCACCTGAGAGTACCTTTAACATTATGTAGACTGGGACCAAATATTATCTGACACAGTGTTGAATTCAACTCTATAGGAGTTATATGAACACTTTTATTTTTAGTGTGTGAATGGGCAAGACAAAATATTGAAGTGCCCTTTGAATGGGGTATGGTAGTAGATGCCAGGAGCGCCGGTTTGAGTGTGTCATGAACTGCAACAGTGCTAGGTTTTTCACAATCAACAGTTTCCCATGTGTAACAAGAATGGTCCACCACCAAAAGGACATCCAGCCAACTTGACCCAACCGCTGGCAAGCATTTGAGTCATTATGTGCCAGCATCTCTGTGGAACGCTTTCGACACCTTGTAGAGTCCATACCCAGACAAATTGAGGATGTTCTGAGGGCGAAAAGGTGTGCAACTCAATATTAGGAAGATGTTCCTAATGTTTTGAAAACTCAGTATATATGGAAATAGCTGAAAATCCACATTTCCCCTGTCTGAAATCAATTATACCCAGCTGTCTTGAGATCTTGAGATCTGGCAGTTCCCTGAGTGGATTTAACATACTGTACGCTTAGTGAGGCTACTGGATCGATTTGTTTCTACGCCTTCCACCAGTGCCTCCCCTACCAGTCTCCCCTCCACTCATGTCTCCTATGACTGTACTCCGCAGGGGAAATATGTCTCTCTGAGAAGTCTGGAACAGCAGATATGAGAATCCCACAAAGTTTCTCTCACAGAGAAGTGTAATAATGCAAAGGACTAGCTGACCCACCACTGTTTAAGGACAGCTTCTGTAGGGAGGGGTGCATATAACAGTATGCACAATACACAGAGGGGCAACTTCTTAGAATGAGTGTGTGTGTGCATGTGTCTGTCTGTATGCACATCCATTTGTGTGTGTGAGCACAAGTGTGTGTGTGTGAGAGTGTGTGTGCATGCTTGTGTGCGTTTGTGTAAGCGTTTGCCTCCATTTGGGTGTGTCTGTGCATGCATCCTTGCATGTCCATCTGTACTACACCATCCTCTATTTCTCCTATTTAGGTGCTTGCTTTCATGCTTCTTCTTTTAAACTATTTGCACACCCCTAATCTCCTGCCAGTTGTGAAAATAAAAAGGTGAAGGATAAACCTGAATTAATCATGAGCATGAGGAAGGGGGGGATATTTGTGAGTCTGTAACGTTCTCACTCATCATTATTCACATAATCATGGTAGCATCCACATTAATGTAGAGGTGTTTACAAACATATTGTATTCTTATTTACATTAAAAGTGGCACTAAAATGACAATACATTATTTACCATTCATTTCCATTGGGCAGAAAATGATCAAATCCTAAACTTCTGACTACTTTAATCCAATACTTTTGGTCCCTTGAAATGTGTGAACTATGTACACAAAGTGTGATTTCTAAACGGTTCACCCGATATAGAGGAGAATACCCTCAAATCACAAGAGGTTGGTGGCACCTTAATTGGGGAGAATGAGCTTGTGGTAATGACTGGGGCGGAATCAGTGGAATGGTTTCAAATACATCAAACAAATGGTTTTCAGGTGTTTGATGAAATTCCTTTTGCTCCGTTCCGGCCATTATAATGAGCCGTTCTCAGCAGCCTCCACTGCCTCAAATTAAAGCTTAACCTCGTAGTCATTGTATCATTTCAAATCCAAAGTGCTGGAGTACAGAGGCAAAACAACAAAAAATCTGTCACTTTCCCATTTTCTTTTGGAGCTCACTGTAAAAGGTGTGAAAGCCACATGCTAAAGTTAGTAAAGAGTCTGTCTAAATAGTCTGTCTACAGACTGCTCTCCACTCAGCCATATAGGACCACCAACTGGATACAAAGCTTATGGCTTGCTCAAAGCTTCCGTGTGTGCGTGTGTGTGTGTGCGTGCTTGTGTATTCTGACAACTACATTTGTGTGTGTGTGCGTGTGCAATAGACATTAAAACCAGTAGATAGTGATAGCTCTGGTGTCACCAGCATATTCCTATGGAAAATTCCTGATGGCGCATGAAGCCGGAAGTATTTGAATTTGAAAGGCGCCATATTGCTGAAGTGACTGAATGCTATAGACAAACCGCTAAGGATTATGGTGAATGTGGCCTTAACTAGCAAAGGATCATGCTGATGTAGTAGTTTTCATCCTTCCTGAGAGCGCTTCCACAACTTGCCGGCCCGGGATTGGTCTGTGTCAGCAAGTGGTGTGACTGTGTGACGACAAATGTAGTTGTCAGAATGGATTACTATTTAATTATATATCTCAATTTTTAGCGAACTTTATTAAAATAATTCACCATGCGAATCGAACTTGATAATAGTAAATACATTTTAGAGCTCAAAACGGACGTCTAACTAAATTATTCTGGCCGTTCTGGCGATCGCAATTTACCTAGGCTTTCTATGGCAGACCAGGGCTTTTGGCACGGATAGGTTGCTACGCAGTAGCCAACCAGCAGAGCTCGTGACTTCCCACTCCAGACTGGACACTGCAGGCCTGGTGTGTGCGTGTGTACATGTTTGCTTAGCTTTCTCTGTGTCTTAATGCTACATTGGCATGTAAAGTGACCTAGAAATATATGTGGAAGCCCAGGAGGCTGTTAGAAGCTGGTGGTTCTGGCAGCTCATGTCTGAATGAAGTCTCTCTGAGTCATACAGCTGCTGCTACAACGGCACTCATCTAGTTAGGTAGCCCCTATTGATCACAATAGAGTCATAGACCGTATAATTGAACTTCATTAGATTATCCTACAGACTGCAGGGATCTTTTAATTCGATTCAACAATTTGTCAGTAGTTTTTGGTTTGTTGGGGTACTGCAATAAATAGGCAGACATATTAATTGTCTGAGCTTGTCCTGCTCATAATGAGACACACAGTGACATAATGCGATGCAGCAAAGTGTCAGAGCTGATCTTTAAAGTGACTAACCCACTCATGTATGAATCTACTGCAATTACACATTTTGCATAGTAATGACAAGGGCAACCACTACTACTACTAATTGCTACAAATGGTCTAATTTTGTATTCCCAACGTATTCAAGCCTGAAGCTTGCATTTTTTTTATTATATTCTCTCTCTCTCTCCCACACACACAAAACAACCCTCTTAAACAGAGGAAAGTGAAAGCCCTCTGATTTCAAAGACGCCCTATGCATTCATCCCAGCAGGGAGAAGCTGTCTGAGGTGTATTCAGGGGAAGAGTGGGCGCCAGTCTGGTTTATCTAATACCAGTGAAGGGTACCCAGGTGTCCTTGTTTGTGAACGGAATCACTGGCTAAGGGCAGGCTGGAGGCGTTGCCAGCAGGTGGACCAGACAGACAGATGAGAGTGGTGTTCATTCGCTTGCTCATTTGTTTCTTCGGCACCCTCTCAGTCCTGCACCGTTGGTATTTTTTCAGGCGCTCACAGCAAGGCTCCCCCCAATAATAAGCACACTGATGAATCTTAATTTGTCTGTCTACTGTTGTTCATTTTCCACACTGGGAGGAAAACTACTGTTGTCCTCTAAAACTTCTTCTTAGTAGATTTGTTATATCTTGAGCATTTGATTGAGTCTATCACTGTAAACCCCAAAGCATTTTCAACTCAAATACTTAAAATGTTTGTGTGGTAATGACTCAAAACTAAATTAGAAGTCACATCAACTCTATTTTTTTAAGTTATGATAAAAATAACAAGCAAAACTTTTTTACCCAAAATGCAGGTATATTTTTTGGAATTGTTTATATCTCTGTTTTTGCATGTACATTGAGTGATTCATCTTATGCTACACAAAGATAAATAATATACATTTTTCTAAACTAATCCAATCACATTTTTTGCACCCGTTACTGGAATAGTTATTTCTGTTTAAAAGGCTTAGGTAGTCTCCTCACACTGTTCCTAACCCTGACTGAGGTGTGACGATAAGGTCGATGAAATCAGGGAGGGAGTTGCTTTTTTTACAAAGAGGTTTTCAGGGATTGTAACATACACCTTTTCACGAAAACATGACGAGCTGGAGACATGCTGTCGGAGTACGTATAGCCAACGGGATTGTCAGTGCATCGCGTCGACAGGACTAAACATCTCTCCGGTAAGAAGAAAGGCGGGGGTGTATATTTCATGATTAAACGACTCATGGTGTAATTCTAACAACATACAAGAGCTCAAGTCCTTTTGTTCACCTGACCTAGAATTCCTCACAATCAAATTCCAACCATAATATCTCCCAAGAGAACTCTCCTCGGTTATCGTCACAGCCGTGTATATCCCCCCGCAAGCGGATACCAAGACGGCCATCAAGGAACTTCACTGGACTTTATGCAAACTGGAAACCATATACCCTGAGGCTGCATTTATTGTAGCTGGGGATTTTAACAAAGCTAATTTAAGAACAAGGCTACCTAAATTCTATCAGCATATCGATTGCAGTACACGAGCGAGTAACACACTCAACCATTGCTACTTTAACCTCACAAGGGTAGGGGGCACTATTTTCACCTCCGGATGAAAAGTGCCCAAAGTAAACTGCCTGTTACTCAGGCCGACAACCTAGGATATGCATATAATTAGTAGTTTCTAAAACTGTTAAAATAATGTCTGTGAGTATAACAGAACTGATATGGCAGGTGAATACCTGAGAAAAATCCATCCAGGAAGTGGGATTTCTTTATGTTTGTAGTTGACTGCATATACAGATTCCATTGATTTAGGACTCAAATTGCACTTCCTATGGCTTCCACTAGATGTCAACAGTTTTAGATATTGTTTCGGGCTTGTATTCTGAAAAATGACAGACTAAGACCATTCTGAATGAGTGGACACTGCAGTGTCCCAGAGGTTTTTCATGCGCACGACCGAGAGCACGCCTTTCTTGTTTTCCTTTTATTTTGACAAAGCTTTTGTCCGGTTGAAATATTATTGATTATTATGACTAAAAACAACCTGAGGATTGATTATAAACATCGTTTGACCTGTTTGTACAAACTTTACTGATACTTTTTTGGGGATTTTTCGTCTGCCTGTTGTGACTGCCTTTGAGCCTGTGGATTACTGAACAAAACGCGCAAACAAATGGAAGTTTTGGATATAAAGAGGAACTTTATCAAACAAAACAAACATTTATTGAGTAAATGGGAGTCTTGTGAGTGCAACCATATGAAGATCATTAAAGGTAAGTCATTTATTTTATCGCTATTTCTGACTTGTGTAACTCCTCTACTTGACTGGTAAACTGTTTGTAATGATTTGTCTGCTGGACGCTGTTCTCAGATAATCGCATGGTATACTTTCGCCGTAAAGCCTTTTTGAAATCTGACACCATGGTTGGATTAACAAGAAGTTAATCTTTAAACCGATGTATGACACTTGTATGTTTTATGAATTTTTATCATGGAGTATTGCTGTTTTTGAATTTGGCGCTCTGCAATTTCACTGGATGTTGGCCAGGTGGGACGCTACCGTCCCACACCCCCTAGAGAGGTTAACAAGGCCCTCCAACCCACCCTCCTTTAGGCAAATCCAACCATGACTCCATCTTGTTGCTCCCCTCATATAGGCAGAAACCAAAACAGCTTAGGTTTGTCCAACGCTGATCTGACCAATCGGATTCCATGCTTCAAGATTGCTTCGATCACGTGGACTGGGATATGTTCCGGGTAGTCTCAGAGAATAACATTGACGTATAAGCTGACTTGGTGAGCGAGTTTATAAGGAAATGTATATGAGGTGTTGTACCCACTGTGACTATTAATACCTTCCCTGACCAGAAACGATGGATTGATGGCAGCATTAGCACAAAACTGAAAGCACAAATCACCGCATTTAATCACGGCAAGGCGACTGGTAACATGGCCGAATACAAACAGTGTAGTTATTCCCTCTGTAAGGCAATCAAATAAGCGAAGCGTCAGTATAGAGACAAAGTGGAGTCGGCTCAAACACAGGGTGCCAGGGTCTACAGGCAATCACAAATTACAAAAAGAAAACCAGCCCCGTTGCGGACATCGACGTCTTGCTTACAGACAAATTAAACAACTTCTTTGTGCACTTTGAGGACAATACAGTGCCACCAACGCGGCCCGCTACCAAAGACTGTGGGCTGTCCTTCTCCATGGCCGGCGTGAGTAAAACATTTAAACATGCTAATCCTCGTAAGGCTGCTGGCACAGACAACATCCCTAGCTGCGTCCTGTCTGGTGTGTTTATGGACATTTTCAATCAATCCCTATCCCAGTCTGCTGTTCCACATGCTTCAAGATGGCCACCATTGTTCCTGTTCCCAATTGAACTAAATAACTAAATAACTAACATGAAGTGCTTTGAGAGACTAGTTAAGGATATCACCTCCACCCTACCTGTCACCCGAGACCCACTCCAATATGCTTACTGCAACAATAGGTCCACAGACAATGCAATCGCCATTACACTGCACACTGCCCTATCCCATCTGGACAAGAGGAATACCTATGTAAGAATGCTGTTCATTGACTACAGCTCAGCATTCAACACCATATTACCCTGCAAACTCATCATTAAGCTTGAGACCCTGGCAAACTGGGTCCTGGACTTAGGAAACAACATCTCCACTCCACTGATCCTCAACACTGGGGCCCCACAAGGGTGCATTCTCAGCCCACGTCCTGTATTCCCTGTTCACCCACGACTGCTTTACCATGAACGACTCCAACTCAATCATCAAATTTGCAGACAACACAACAGTGGTAGTACATATAACCGACAAACTGAAATGGTCCACGCACACAGACAGTGTGGTGAAGAAGGCTAAAACCTTAGGAGGCTGAAAAAATGTGGCTTGTCTCCAAAAACCCTCACTAACTTTCACAGTTTTACTGTTTTACTGTATCACCCACAACCGCAGGGCTCTCCAGAGGGCGGTACGGTCTGCACAATGCATCTCCGGAGGAGCAAACTACCTGCCCTCCAGGACACCTACAACCCCCGATGTCACAGGAAGGCAAAAAAGATCATCAAGGACAATAACCACCCGAGCCACTTGAGGTCGGGTGATTGTGAAGGCCAGGTCATCTGATGCAGCACTCCGTCACTCTCCTTGGTCAAATAGCCCTTGCACAGCCTGGAGGTGTGTTTTGGGTCATTGTCCTGTTGAAAAACAATTGATAGTCCCACTAAGCGCAAAGCAGATGGGATGGCATATCACTGCAGAATGCTGTGGTATGCTTGAATTCTAAATACATCACAGACAGTGTCACCAGCAAAGCACCCCCACACCATCACACCTCCTCCTCCATGCTTTACGGTGCGAACCACACTTGTGGAGATCCTCCATTCACATACTCTGCGTCTCACAAAGACACGGTGGTTGGAAAAAAAAATCTAATTTGGACTCATCAGACCAAAGGTCAGATTTCCAACAGTCTAATGCCCATTACTCATGTTTCTTGGCTCAAGCAAGTCTCTTCTTATTATTGGTGTCCATCAGTAGTGGTTTGAAGGCCAAGAAGGCCTGATTCATACAGTCTCCTCTGAACAGTTGGTGTTGAGATGTGTCTGTTACTTGAACTCTGTGAAGCATTTATTTGGGCTGCAATCTGAGGTGCAGCTAACTCTAATGAACTTATCCTCTGCAGCAGAGGTAACTCTAGGTCTTCCTTTCCTGTGGCGGTCCTCATGAAAGCCAGCGCTTTACATTTTTTGCAAATGCACTTAAAACTTCTTAAGCCTAGGCATCCCGCTAGTGGGACAACTACCTGTGAAACTGGAGGGCGCGCAATTCAAATAAAAAATGATGAATATTAAGCATTTAGGTACATATAAGTGTCTTATATCGGCTGAGAGAAAACATGCTATGCGATTGTTTGAGGACGGCGCCCCACATCAAAATATTTTTCCACCGGCACAGGTTTCATAAATTCACAAATAGCGATTAAACATTCACTTTGTTTTTGAAAATCTTCCTCTGATTTGTCATCCAAAGGGTCCAAGCTATAACATGTAGTGTCGTTTTGACAGATATAATCCTTCGTTATATCCCAAAAAGTCAGTTTAGTTGGCGCCATCGATATGAGTAATCCACCCGTTCAACTTGCAAAGAAAAGAGTCAGACAATCTACAATTAAAATTTGTTTCAACAAGTCAAAATACATTTCTATTTAATCCTCAGATACCCTAAAATGTAATCAAACTATAATATTTCTTAAGGAAAGAAATCAATTAAAGCAGGTGTGTCTTGTCTTCTTGGCACGTGCAAACACGAATTTCCAAGACTGTGTCATTGTACTAAAACTGTTATTACTTATTCTTTATTCAAGTTACAAACCTGAAATCTTGAACATAGACTGCTGACACCCAGTGGAAGCCATAGGAATTGCATCCTGGGAGGTAGAATTGAGTATGCCCTTATTCTGGCCATAGGAAGAGCATGGTCTATCATAAACCAAAGAAAATCGTGTTTTTTCTTTGGGTTTTCTCCTACCATATCTATACTCTCCTACATTATTTAAAAATTTCTACAAACTTCAAAGTGTTTTCTTTCCAATGGTACCAATTATATGCATATCCTGGAGTCAGGGCCTGAGTAAGGCAGTTTTTTTGGGGCACGTCATTCACACAGGAAGTGGAAAAAAAAGGGGCCTAGCCTGATGAAGTGCACTTAAAGAAACTTTCAAAGATCTTGAAATGTTCCGTATTGACTGACCTTCATGTCTTAAAGTAATGATGGACTGTTGTTTCTCTATGCTCATTTGAACGGTTCTTGACATAATATGAACTGGGTATTTTACCAAATAGGGCTATCTTCTGCATTTTTGTATTTGTATTTATATTATGGATCCCCACTCTTCCTGGGGTCCAGCAAAATTAAGGCATTTTATACCATTTTAAAACAGTTTTAAAACATTACAATACATTCACAGATTTTACACCGTGTGCCCTCATGGCCCCTATTCCGCAACTACCACATATCTACATTACTAAATCTGTGTGTGTGTGTGTGTGTGTGTGTGTGTGTGTGTGTGTGTGTGTGTGTGTGTGTGTGTGTGTGTGTGTGTGTGTGTGTGTGTGTTTCTTAGCCAATGTTTGTGTTCTTTCACAGTCTCCGCTGTTTCATAGGTGTTTTTTTATCTGTTTTTTAAATCTAATTTTCCTGCTTGTGTCAGTTACTTGATGTGGAATAGAGTTCCATGTAGTCATGGCTCTATGTAGTACTGTGTCCCTCCCATAGTCTGTTCTGGACTTGGGGCCTTTGAAGAGACCTCTTGGGACATGTCTTGTGTGGTGCATGGGTGGCCGAGCTGTGTGCCAGTAGTTTAGACAGACAGCTCGATGCATTCAACATGTCAATAGCTCTCATAAATAAAAGTAGTAATTAAGTCAATCTCTCCTCCACTTTCTCCTCCACTTTCAGAGAGATTGACATGCATATTATTAATATTAGCTCTCTGTATACATCCAAGGGCCAGCCATGCTGCCCTGTTCTGAGCCAATTGCAATTTTCCTAAGTCCTTTTTTATGGCACCTGACCACACGACTGAACAATAGTCAAGGTGCAACAAAACTAGGGCATGTAGTACCTGCCTTGTTGATAGTGTTGTTAAGAAGGCAGTGCCGTGCTTTATTCAAGACAGACTTCTCCCCATTTTAGCTACTACTGCGTCAATATGTTTTGACCATGACAGTTTACAATCTACTCCAAGCAGTTTAGTGATCTCAACTTGCTCAATTTCCATGTTATTTATTACAAGATTTAGTTGAGGTTTAGGGTTTAGGGTTTAGTGAGTGTTTTGTTCCAAATACAATGCTTTTAGTTTTATAAATATTTAGGGCTAACTTATTTCTTGCCACCCACTCTGAAACTAACTGCAGCTCTTTGTTGAGTGTTGCAGTAATTTCAGTCACTGTAGTAGCTGAAGTGAATAGTGTTGAGTCATCCGCATACATAGAAACTCTGGCTTTACCCAAAGTCAGTGGCATGTCATTAGTAAAAATTGAAAAAATCAAGGGGCCTAAACAGCTACCCTGGGGAATTCCTGATTCTAACTGGATTATATTTGATAGCCTTCCATTAAAGTACACCCTCTGTGTTCTGTTAGACAAGTAACTCTTTATCCACATTATAGTAGGGGGTGTAAAGCCATAACACATACGTTTTTCCGGCAGCAGACTATGATCAAGAATGTCAACAGCTGCACTGAAGTCTAACAAGACAGCCCCCACAATCATTGTATCATCAATTTCTCTCAGCCAATCATCAGTAATTTGTGTAAGTGCTGTGCTTGTTGAGTGTCCTTCCCTATAAGCATGCTGAAATTCTATTGTCAATTTGTTTACTGTAAAATAGCATTGTATCTGGTCCGTTATTTGAGCCAGTAAAGGGGGTTTTACTATTCTTGGGTAGCGGAATGACTTTAGCTTCCCTCCAGGTCACACACTCTCTAGCAGGCTTAAATTGAAGATGTGGCAAACAGGAGTAGCAATATCGTCTGCTATTATCCTCAGCAATTTTCCATCTAGATTGTCAGGACCTGGTGGCTTGTCATTGTTGATAGATAACAATAATTTTTTCACCCCTTCCACGCTGACTTTACGGAATTCAAAAGTACAATTCTTGTCTTTCATAATTTGGTCTGAATTACTTGGATGTGTAGTGTCAGCGTTTGTTGCTGGAATGTCATCCCTAAGTTTGCTTATCTTGTCAATGAAAAAGTCATTAAATTAGTTTGCAATATCAGTGGGTTTTGTGCTGAATGAGCCATCTAATTCAATAAATGAAAGAGCCGAGTTGGCTTTTTTCCCCAACATTTAATTTATGGTGCCCCAAAGCTTTTTACTATCTGTCACGCCCTGGTCTTAGTATTTTGTGTTTTTCTTTATTATTTTGGTCAGGCCAGGGTGTGACATGGGTTATTTATTGTGGTGTGTTTTGTCTATGGGTTTTTTGTAGGTTATGGGATTGTGGTTAGTGGGGTTGTCTAGAAAAGTCTATGGTTGCCTGGAGTGGTTCTCAATCAGAGGCAGGTGTTTATCGTTGTCTCTGATTGGGAACCATATTTAGGCAGCCATATTCTTTGAGTGTTTGGTGGGTGATTGTTCCTGTCTCTGTTTGCACTAGATAGGGCTGTTTCACGTTTATTGTTTTTGTATACTGTTCGTATTTTTCATCTTTATTAAAGATGTTTACAAATAACCACGCTGCTTTTTGGTCCTCCTCTCCTTCATCAGAAGAAAAATTATATAAAGAATGATAGTGTTATCTTTGTTTCATAGTGTAGATTATTCTTCTTTTTATTTGGATTAGTCACATGATTTCTTAATTTGCAGCACATTTGCCAATCAGTTGGGCTGCCAGTCTTAATTGCCATACCTTTTGCCTCATCCCTCTTAACCATACAAT
This sequence comes from Oncorhynchus mykiss, assembly GCF_057628025.1. Classification (NCBI taxonomy): domain Eukaryota; kingdom Metazoa; phylum Chordata; class Actinopteri; order Salmoniformes; family Salmonidae; genus Oncorhynchus; species Oncorhynchus mykiss. The sequence continues at coordinate 44,385,878 of NC_143027.1, forward strand.
TTTTCAATTCCTCATCAATCCAAGGGGATTTAACCGTTTTTACAGTAATTTTCTTAATTGGTGTGTGCTTATTAGTAACTGGAATATGTAGTTTCATAAATGCGCCAAGTGCAGCATCTGGTTGCTCCTCATTACACCCCACAAAATAGCAAATATTATTCACATCATCAACATATGAATCACCACAAAACGTATTGTATGACCTCTTATACACTATATTAGGCCCTGCCTTTGGAACTCTGGTTTTCCTAGATATGGCAATTATATTGTGATCACTACATTCTATGGATTTGGATATTGCTTTAAAGCAAATACAGTTGAATTCGGAAGTTTACATACACTTAGGTTGGAGTCATTAAAACTTGTTTTTCAACCACTCCACAAACTTCTTGTTAACAAACTATAGTTTTGGCAAGTCGGTTAAGACATCTACTTTGTGCATGACACAAGTAATTTTTCCAACAATTGTTTACAAACAGATTATTTCACTTATAATTCACTGTATCACAATTCCAGTGGGTCAGAAGTTTACATACACTAAGTTGACTGTGCCTTTAACAGCTTGGAAAATTCCAGAAAATGACATCATGGCTTTAGAAGCTTCTGATAGGCTAATTGGCATCATTTGAGTCAATTGGAGGTGTACCTGTGGATGTATTTCAAGGCTTACCTTCAAACTCAGTGCCTCTTTGCTTGACAACAGTCGGAAAATCAAAAGACATCAGACAAGACCTCAGAAAGAAAATTGTAGACCTCCACAAGTCTTGTTCATCCTTGGGAGCAATTTCCATATGCCTGAAGGTACCACGTTCATCTGTACAAACAATAGTACGCAAGTATAAACACCATGGGACCACGCAGCCATCATACCACTAAGGGAGGAGATGAGTTCTGTCTCCTAGAGATGAATGTGCTCTGGTGCAAAAAGTGCAAATCAATCTCAGAACAACAGCAAAGGACCTTGTGAAGATGCTGGAGGAAACAGGTACAAAAGTATCTATATCCACAGTAAAACGAGTCCTATATCGACAACCTGAAAGGCCGCTAAGCAAGGAAGAAGCCACTGCTCTAAAACCACCATAAAAAAGCCAGATTACGGTTTGCAACTGCACATGGGGGAAAGTATTGTACTTTTTGGAGAAATGTCCTCTGGTCTGATGAAACAAAAATAGAACTGTTTGGCCATAATGACCGTTGTTATGTTTGGAGGAAAAAGGGGAGGCTTGCAAGCCGAAGAACACCATCCCAACCGTGAAGCACGGGGGTGGCAGCATCATGTTGTGGGGATGCTTTGCTGCAGGAGGGACTGGTGTACTTCGCAAAATAGATGACATCATGAGGCAGGAAAAGTATGTTGATATATTGAAGCAACATCTCAAGACATCAGTCAGGAAGTTAAAGCTTGGTCGCAAATGGGTCTTCCAAATGAACAATGACCCCAAGCATACATCCAAAGTTGTGGCAAAATGGCTTAAGGACAACAAAGCCCTGACCTCAATGAGTGGCCATCACAAAGCCCTGACCTCAATCGTATAGAACATTTGTGGGCAGAACTGAAAAGGCATGTGCGAGCAAAGATGCCGACAAACCTGACTCAGTTACATCAGCTCTGTCAGGAGGAATGGGCCAATATTCACCCAATTTATTGTGGGACGCTTGTGGAAGGCTACCTGAAATGTTTCACCTAAGTTAAGCAATTTAAAGGCAATGCTACCAAATACTAATTGAGTGTATGTAAACTTCTGACCCACTGGGAAAGTAATGAAAGAAATTATAGCTGAAGGAAATCATTCTCTCTACTATTATTCTGACATTTCACATTCTTAAAATAAAGTGGTGATCCTAACTGACCTAATACAGTGACTTTTTAGGATTAAATGTCAGGAATTGTGAAGAACTGAGTTTAAATGTATTTGTCTAAGGTGTATGTAAACTTCTCATTTCAACTGTACATTATCAAGCATTTCAGATCCTGACTGTTGGCACTTGATGGACTATAGCAGCTTCCCACAATAATGGGCTTTCGGTGAGGCAGTTGAACCTGTAGCCATATTACTTCAACAGTATTTAACATTAGATTGTATCTAATCTTTACAGGAATGTTGTTCTGAATATAGACTGCAACACCGCCTCCTTTGGCATTTCTGTCTTTTCGGTAGATGTTATAACCATGTATTGCTACCACTGTATCATCAAAGGTGTTATCTAAGTGAGTTTCAGAGATAGTCAGAATATGAATGTCATCTGTTACAAGAAAGTTGTTGACTTCATGGACCTTGTTTCTTAGGCTACATATGTTAATATGGGTAATTTTTTAGCACTTTTCTGGGATGCTTGATTGTTTTTAATGCTTTACTGGGAAGCGTATCAGAGGTAGACTTACTCATGTTATTTACATTAAAGATGATAGTGCAGGGTGAGCTGCATAAAGTGGTCTTCCTACTATTGCACACCGCCTCAGTGCTAACAGTGTAACTCTGGTTAATAGGCTCATGAATACTGCTTACAATAACTGTAGGATAAACAGATGTATTCAGTGCAATTAGGGGTACCTAAGTTAAATTACGTACATTACATGTTTGCCAATGACCCTAAAATCATGTACATTTGATGCAGCATTATAATGACTCATTGTCACAATGGTAGGGATTAACTGAGCTGGTCTTGGATCATTTACCCGTCATTGTGTCAACGCAGCCTTGAAAGTCCAGGAGCTAAGATGATTTGGATGGACCCCGTCATTCCTGTAGAGTATCTTCTGTTTCCAGAAGCAGTCAAAGGTATCAATAAAAATGACTCCAGCAGAGATACAGTAGTCTTTTAGCCAGATGCGTAATGCCAGCAGTCTGTATACCACTTGTTAGGATCTAAATATCAGAGTAAGAAATCGACGGACACTATAAAAGCTTCAACCAAGTTTATTCACCCCAAAGGATTGAACAGCTGAACAGACAAAGGTTTCACCAGTGGTAGTATATATACCCCGCTTTGGGGTGGAATCTCCACCTTCACTCTAAACATTACATCTCTGTTGCTAGGCAGGAAGTTAAGTGACACAGGAAATAAACTGTTCCTTCTCCCTTAACGTGACCTGACCTGACCTGACCTCGGCCCCATTCCTCACTAATCCACAGCTCTCCACCCTCATCAGTGCCTGCCAATATATGATCGTCTTTCCTTCACTCAGTACATTCCAAGCTTAGACTAGACAATACCCTAGACTATGGCACCCCTCATGTCTCTGATATACCTAATTATTATTCAAAGTTTAGAAATCTGAACCCATCACACCCCTACCTTGTCACAGCACAACTGATTAGCTCAAAAACATTAATAAGGAAAGACATTTCACAAATGAACTTTTAACAAGCCACACCTGTTAATTTAAATGCATTCCAGGTGACTACCTCATGAAGCTGGTTGAGAGAATGCCAAGAGTGTGCAAAGGGTGGCTATTTCGAACAATCTCAAATTGATCATTTCAGCAGCCAGGTCACCCGTGATACAAGTCAGTATTTGACGTCCATCCATGTCTGAGGACGTCGGGAGATGATTGCAAGTTTGAATCCAGCAATATAAAGTTGTTTTTTCATATTTTTATTTTAAGACTATCCCAAACCTTAACCCTTACCTTAACCATTCAGTTAATGCCTAACCTTAAGAATTTGGAGTTCATGTCTGAGCTCAACCCTAACCTTAACAATTCGGAGTTAATGCCTAAATTTATCCTTTAAACACTTTGAAATTTGATGTTTGGAACAACTTCCAAATTTGACGCTTGAGAAACATGGATGAATGTCTAATTCTGACGTGAGTCTGTGAGCGCTAGTAGATTTCAGAATGCAGTGAGGTGAATGAGTGAGACACTCAAATACAGTACCTTGCGAAAGTATTCGGCCCCCTTGAACTTTGCGACCTTTTGCCACATTTCAGGCTTCAAACATAAAGATATAAAACTTTATTTTTTTGTGAAGAATCAACAACAAGTGGGACACAATCATGAAGTGGAACGACATTTATTGGATATTTCAAACTTTTTTAACAAATCAAAAACTGAAAAATTGGGCGTGCAAAATTATTCAGCCCCCTTAAGTTAATACTTTGTAGCGCCACCTTTTGCTGCGATTACAGCTGTAAGTCGCTTGGGGTATGTCTCTATCAGTTTTGCACATCAGTTTTGCACATTCCCATTCCTCCTTGCAAAACAGCTCGAGCTCAGTGAGGTTGGATGGAGAGCATTTGTGAACAGCAGTTTTCAGTTCTTTCCACAGATTCTCGATTGGATTCAGGTCTGGACTTTGACTTGGCCATTCTAACACCTTGATATGTTTATTTTTGAACCACTCCATTGTGGATTTTGCTTTATGTTTTGGATCATTGTCTTGTTGGAAGACAAATCTCCGTCCCAGTCTCAGGTCTTTTGCAGACTCCATCAGGTTTTCTTCCAGAATGGTCCTGTATTTGGCTCCATCCATCTTCCCATCAATTTTAACCATCTTCCCTGTCCCTGCTGAAGAAAAGCAGGCCCAAACCATGATGCTGCCACCACCATGTTTGACAGTGGGGATGGTGTGTTCAGTGTGATGAGCTGTGTTGCTTTTACGCCAAACATAACGTCTTGCATTGTTGCCAAAAAGTTCAATTTTGGTTTAATCTGACCAGAGCACCTTCTTCCACATGTTTGGTGTGTCTCCCAGGTGGCTTGTGGCAAACTTTAAACAACACTTTTTATGGATATCTTTAAGAAATGTCTTTCTTCTTGCCACTCTTCCATAAAGGCCAGATTTGTGCAATATACAACAGATTGTTGTCCTATGGACAGAGTCTCCCACCTCAGCTGTAGATCTCTGCAGTTCATCCAGAGTGATCATGGGCCTCTTGGCTGCATCTCTGATCAGTCTTCTCCTTGTATGAGCTGAAAGTTTAGAGGGACGGCCAGGTCTTGGTAGATTTGCAGTGGTCTGATACTCCTTCCATTTCAATATTATCGCTTGCACAGTGCTACTTGGGATGTTTAAAGCTTGGGAAATCTTTTTGTATCCAAATCCGGCTTTAAACTTCTTCACAACAGTATCTCGGACCTGCCTGGTGTGTTCCTTGTTCTTCATGATGCTCTCTGCGCTTATAACGGACCTCTGAGACTATCACAGTGCAGGTGCATTTATACGGAGACTTGATTACACACAGGTGGATTGTATTTATCATCATTAGTCATTTAGGTCAACATTGGATCATTCAGAGATCCTCACTGAACTTCTGGAGAGAGTTTGCTGCACTGAAAGTAAAGGGGCTGAATAATTTTGCACGCCCAATTTTTCAGTTTTTGATTTGTTAAAAAAGTTTGAAATATCCAATAAATGTCGTTCCACTTCATGATTGTGTCCCACTTGTTGTTGATTCTTCACAAAAAAATACAGTTGTATATCTTTATGTTTGAAGCCTGAAATGTGGCAAAAGGTCGCAAAGTTCAAGGGGGCCGAATACTTTCGCAAGGCACTGTACACATGCACACACATGCACACAAACAGACACCATATGATTTGACAGCTGTTGTCATGGAACCGCCCCAGAATCAACAATCACTGCTTGCCTTGGACACTCACTGACAGATGTTGCAGGATAGTGAACTTGGAGTGAGTCATCTTCTGCCATAGATTAATAGTATTATTCCAACACTGCATGTAGTTAACTAGACTGTTTCAGTTGCAATTACAGAATATACTTCAAGCTACGTATATATTTAGCTAATTAGAGTTTAAATACGTTTTTGATTTTATAGCCAAGTTCTGCCTATTACTGTTTTATTGTGAATTATGCATCGCTGGAACACATTGTTTAACCGATTACAATGCGTGGATGGCCCACTATGCTAATTAATTTTTGGCTCAGGTTAGCTTGCCTTATCTTCCATCTTTACTTTCGCATAGTAGTGTTGGTATCCCGTGGGCAAACTGTTTATAATAGTAGTATTGGTATACTGAGCCCTGACTGACTCATCTATTACCTGACTCCCTAGTTTCTTCCTGTTCATTAAGGAATCCTGATAGAGTCTGCTTTGTCTGTTTCTGGTCTGTGAGCTCACTAACAGGCAGCAGAGGGATGAGAAAGACAAGAGGGAGAGCTGCTGGAGTTTCTGCCAAGCAGCTGTTCACTACCTCTGACTGGCCCCTGCCCAAACTTCACCAGGCCTTGCTTTGACCAGCCCAGCATCAAACCAGCACAGCCCAGCTCAGACCAGCCTAGACTTATGGTGCAGATGTCACATCCTGGCTAGTAGACATTGAAGGGTGAAAGGGGGCTGGCTATTGAGGCAGACAGACAGCCATGTCTGGTGTCTCTGAAGTGGTGATGATGAAGAGAGTAAAGTGTGGAAGTGGAAAGAGAAGGTGTGGGTGTGTGTGTGTGTGTGTGTGTGTGTGTGTGTGTGTGTGTGTGAGAGAGAGAGAGAGAGAGCATGCACAGCTGTCTCTGTGTGTGTGTGTGTCATCCCCTTCAGAGCAGAAACTCACTTAGAGAGTCTTACAGCTCAACAGGTGTCATCCCCCACCCCCCTCCTCCCATCCATCGCCATGGCTGACACATCTCATTCATCCCAGTCAGTCACTAATTGCCCTTTCCATCAGGTAAACAACCTAACCTGTCATTTGCTAATGTCTACTTATGGATGTGTTTGTCCTACAACACTGTGTGTCACAAGCTCACAAATCAACACTGTCAACGAGAAAATGTCAGGAGATTCATTATCATGTATTTATAAGTGCTAGGATGCTAAAGCTATTTCACAAGATGCAGCAGAACTGTCAATGTCAACATTTGACATTTCCCATCGGTGTGATTAGGGTATGACAGTATTTCACCCCCTAGGGATTAAACTTGATTTATCTCTTTGTTTCACCCCTTGTACCAAGCAGGCCAAGATGATAGATCTCATTTTAATGTTTTTCAGCTGTATGGCATACACACACGAATGCATGTGCATATGCATATATGCATACACACCCACACACACTCCAATGATCAACTTCAGTTTCAGCCCCTTTGATAAGGGAAAACCCAAATTAAAATTATATCTGGGCATAAATGGATTACATGAAAGACATAATATCATTCAAACAGAGTTAATCACCTCTCCAAGGGTAATTTGCAACTGAATGGAACACAGACAACATGAAAGACCTTCATTAACCTTGAACATGCACCACCAAATGCACATCAGTTTATTCATTTCATCCTCATTATAACATCAGGTATTATAATGATTTTGGTCAAAATCAGGATTATTTATATTGTGATTATGTATAAGGGGTAATTAAAAGATCAACATGGAGGGTAAACTAGAGCCACTACAACCTACAGTAAGGGAAGGTTGACAAAATGTCTCAAAGACCCCAAATAATGAAGCATCTTTCACATAAGATGTCCCTGGCTCCATCTCAATTATTATTTCCCTGCATCCTCTTTCCACACGTCCTTCTCAAACCAGAGTAGAAGATCGAAAGTCACTTTCTTCTACCTTATTCTTCAATGTGTTTTCTGAGAAGGAGGCAAGGAGAGAGGCTGCGAGGAATCAAGGTAAGTAGCATTGGAAAAAAGCCAATGTATCAGCCCTGCCTGCTAAATGTGTGGCTTTTGGAGACAGGTGTTTTAGGGCACCTCCCTCTCATATGAGTTCCGCCTGCAGATATACAACACCTCAGCCTTGTCCCCAATCTCTTGCTTTAATTGCCATAAACAGTGAAGGCGCAGAAACGCCACTCACTCCCTGTTTGTTTTGCCTATAGCCTACCTGTCACATAGACACACACACCCACGCACACAAACACACACATACACATACATCTTTTGCGTTTGTGCATTTGTGTGTGTGTGTTTGTCAGCCAGTAAGTCTGTGTACACCCACTTGTACCACTTTCTGTCAGCAAATATTTGAATTGTGCATCTGAAAACGACTGTTTGGATTGTGTCTACAAGAGGCGTGGGTGTCCATATATGCATACATGGTGACTCATTCACAAATAGTACACTGAGTGGGCTACTGTATAATACACTCTGTAATTAAAAATATTTCTGGTACTAACTGATATTGTTGTCTACAGAAGTTGTGGCACAAATATGATAAAAAGATAATATGCCATCTATTGATAAAATGGCTCTAGTCATCATATTTTCTTCCTTCAGCTGACTCTGAATATCCACTCAAATCACGGGTAAACAGGAGTGCAGATCTCTCTCTCTCTCTCTCTCTCTCTCTCTCTCTCTCTCTCTCTCTCTCTCTCTCTCTCTCTCTCTCTCTGGGGAGTTCTGTGGAAAATCCCCATATCTGACTGCTGAGTCATTAAGATTCTGAACACCACCTCAGCTGAGAAATCACTCTCTCGCTCCCTTCTCGCTCTGTCTCTTTGTTGCCTGTAGGTCATTCTTTCTATCCCTTTCTCACTTTTTCTGCCCCCCCCCCCCCCCTTACTTCCCTTTCTCACTCACTTTCCTTCTGTCTCTTTCTTTCCCTCTCTTTCTCTGCACTTTACTGAGGCTCTGGTGGGAGTTACTGCAGTCGTAAAGCAGCAGCAGTCACACTTTAGGTATTATCAGCTCCTGTCTCTCTGTGATGTCGAGGCACATTCTTTAAAAAAGGTGTAATCTAGAAACTAAAAGGGTTCTTCGGTTGTCACAAAAGAAAAACCCCATGAAGAACCCTTTTGGGTTACAAGTAGAACCCTTTCTGTTCTCGGTAGAAATATTTTGGGTTCCATGTAGAACCCTTTCCACTGAGGGTTTTAACCAAAAGGGTTCTACCTGGAACCAAAAAAGGGTTCTACCTCAAACCTAAGTGTTCTATGGGGAGAGTCGAAGAACCCTTTTGGAACCCTTTTTTATAAGACTGCACGATAAGTAATGTCATGACTGACCATGAGAATCCAAATAGGTCAGATCAAGTTTTCAATTAATAACTTCAATCAGACCCCCTTTTACCTGTAGAGGGAGGAGGAAAGAACTAACTACACTCACATCCTGTTGTAAATCAAGGGAGAAGATTCAGACCTGTTCTCTCCAAATTCACCAACAGACCTTTTCCCGCTAAACCTCCAACATGTTCAAAAGTGAATACTGGAACAGTATTTATAACGTAGAACGTGGGGAATGGTCAGAGGTGATCTATAGAACACTATAGATCGATGTGATGTCATTAAAAATGTTAGAAAGGAAACTGTAACTTGGAAAATATACCCACTACATAGGTGAAGTTTCCATACTATGGGTTGTGCATGTAATCTGAAAAAGTAGGAAAGTGTTTCTGTTAAGAGAGGGATGTGATTTGAGAAGTTATATGATATAACTGTTTTCCATAACTTTGCACAGTGAGTAGTCACCACCCCAAAGTGAGGCCGCCCCTTTCGAGCAAAAGGTATTAAGAAATTAACACATTAGACCAGAAAAGTGTGAAGCTTCAGCCACGTGTTTAAAATGGTTTAAAGGGCCTCCCGAGTGGTGCAGTGTTCTAAGGCACTGCATCTCAGTGCTAGCTGTGCAACTAGAGATTCTGGGTTCAAGTCCAGGCTCTGTCGCAACCGGCCACAACCAGGAGGCCCATGGGGCAGCGCACAATTGGCACAGCATTGTCCAGATTATGGGAAGGTTTGGCCGGCAGGGATATCCTTGTCTCATCGCACACTAGCGACTCATGCGGCGGGCCGGGTGCAGTGCATGCTGACACGGTCGCCAGGTGTACTGTGTTTCCTCCGACACATTGGTGCGGCTGGCTTCCGGGTTGGATGGGCATTGTGTCAAGAAGCAGTGCGGCTTGGTTGGGTTGTGTTTCGGGGGGAGGCATGGCTCTCGACTTTTGCCTCTCCCGAGTCCGTGCGGGAGTTGCAGCGATGAGACAAGACTGTAAATACTACCAATTGGGGAGAAAAAAGGTGTGAAAAAAATAATACAAATTACATTAAAAAATAATGGTTTGAACTTTGAATCTCAACACGAGGTGGAGACGATAAACTCACTTCCCGGACAATCACTGGTACTGCTGATTGGCTGTCCTAAGTAAAGTATCTTCAAAAGCGAATTTAAGTAGGACCATCCTGTTACTCTGCTCAAACCATCATATTACGCTACTCTCATCACCCCACTGGGGAACCATCGATACTGCTGGCTTGCCTATCTTCAAATAAGTATTTTCCAGACCGAATGAAATGAAAATCAACTGTAGTTGATTCAGTAAGTTCAGGACTTACACGACAAGTCACCAGATACCAGACAACTACAAAGAAGGACAACAGAACAAGAGTTGTTGGAACCATTTCAAACCATCAGCCATCAGCACAAGCGTGCTGCGAAAAGGCCCAACCCCTTTTCCAAGGCTTCCACGTTCACCAAGAGATCCCCGGTGAACCCAGGCATTTCAGGTAAATACATTCATGATTTCTTACACAAAGAGGGGCAGCAGTTCGTGTACAAATTTTATGGTTATTGTAGATGAGAGTAGTTTCTGAATGTGGCAATGTTAAGTGTTTCTGTCCTTCTCTCTCTCTGCCTCTCCTCTTTAACAAGCATCCATGTTGTTGTATTCAGCATATTACGTCTCCAATCAATAACAGGTGCAGAGTGTGTGTGTTTATCTTATGTTCCCATTTAATTAGCTTGTAAATAAATAATTAAACCAATTTGTGTAGTACTGAATCGTAAGTACGGCTTGGGTTTTTGCAGATGCAAGGAAGTTACTACTGTTCAGAATGGTGATATGATACGAGGTTGTGATTAATAAATTGACTCTTTATAGATGTGATAGGTAAAGAACTGTTAGAGTTTAATTCAGGAGATGGTAAAGAACTGCTCTAGTGGTGCCCCGGTGTCACAAGTTACTAAGAGTGGAAGGTAGGAGTCAGGCGCAGAGAGCAGAGGGTTCAATAATAGATTATTTATTTCTCCGGCACAAAAACGCCAAACACAGGGCGCAGAAACACTGACCAGCCCAAACACACAGGGCAAAACAATCCAGAGAACAAAATACATCCACAACCGACAGCGAACACAAAATAATCCCGCACAAACCTAAGCGGGCCTAACAGGCTTAAATAGACCAGAAATCAAGAAACACAAAAGAAACAGGTGCAACTAATAAGACTTAACCAACAGAAAAGGGAAAAGGGATCGGTGGCGGCTAGAAGACCTGCGACGACGACCGCAGAGCGCCGCCCGAACAGGCAGGGGAGCCACCTTCGGTGGGAGTCGTGACACCCAGATCCTAATGAGTTAATTGTTACATTATTAATTTAATCGGGTAACAATTAAACATAGTTAATTAGATAAATAAGTCTTCAGATTAAAGTAAAGTCATGACTGTAATCTACCTGTAAAGGGTGAGCAATAAGTTCACAGTGAAAACACAACATCTGCCCTTTTCATGTGGTGAAGTTTCTCAAAGTGTTTATAAAGTCCATATTTACTTTAATGTCTGAATTCGTTAAAAGAAATATGCCCCATGTGCTTTACTTCTTCAAAGACTACTATATCAAACACTCTATCTTGCTTATTGCTGCATGTGTGACACATGCAGATTATCAAAATAAAAATGCTAATCAATAATTTGCTTGCGTTTTACCAGCACAGGCATTTCAAGAGAAACCCTTACAAGTACAGTGCATTCGGAATGTATTCAGACCCCTTCACTTTTTCCACATTTTGTTACATTTCAGCCTTTTAATAAAAGGAATTAAATAAAACAACTCCTCATCAATCTACACACAATACACCATAACGACAAAGCAAAACAGGTTTTTAGAGATTGACACATTTATTAAAAATAAAAAAACAGAAATACCTTATTTACAGTATTCAGACTGTTTGCTATGCGACTCGAAATAGAGCTCAGGTACATCCTGTTTCCATTGATCATCCTTGAGCTGTTTCTACAACTTGATTGGAGTCCACCTGTGGTAAATTCAATTGACTGGACATGATTTCAAAAGACACACACCTGTCTATATAAGGTCCCACAGTTGACACTGCATGTCAAAGCAAATACCAAGCCATGAGGTCAAAGGAATAGTCCGCAGAGCTCCGAGACAGGATTGTGTTGAGGCACAGATCTGGGAAAGGGTACCAAAAAATGTCTGGAGCATTGAAGGTCCACAAGAACACAGTGGCCTCCATCATTCTTATATGGAAGAAGTTTGTAACCACCAAGACTCTTCCTACAGCTGGCCACCTGGCCAAACTGAGCAATTGTGGGAGAAGGGCCTTGGTAAGGGAGGTGACCAAGAACCTGATGTTCACTTTGACAGAGCTTCAGAGTTCCTTGGTGGAGACAGGAGAAACTTTCAGAAGGACAACCATCCTTGCAACACTCCACCAATCAAGCCAAGGTAGAGTGGCCAGATGGAAGCCACTCCTCAGTAAAAAGGTACTAGGCAGCCAGCTTGGAGTTTGCCAAAATGCAAACTCTTTGGCCTGAATGCCAGCGTCACATCTGGAGGAAACCAGGCACCGCTCATCACCTGGCCAATACATCCCTAAGGTGGTGGCAACATCAGATATACATTTGCAAAAATGTATAAAAACATGTTTTCGCTTTGTCATTATGGGGTAATTGTAGTAATATATATAAAGTACCAGTCAAAAGTTTGGACACACCTACTCATTCAAGAGTTTTTCTTTTTTTTTTTACTATTTTCTACGTTGTAGAATGTCTAATGTCTGTTGTTCGTGTTTCTTGGCCCAAGCAAGTCTCTTCTTCTCATTGGTGTCCTTTAGTAGTGGTTCCTTTGCAGCAATTCGATCATGAATGCCTGATTCACCCAGTCTCCCCTGAACAGTTGATGTTGAGATGTGTCTGTTACTTGAACTCTGTGAAGCATTTATTTGGGTTGCAATTTCTGAAGCCACAATGGTAATTTATCCTCTGCAGCAGAGGTAATTCTGGGTCTTCCTTTTATCACACCCTGATTGTTTCGCCTGTCTTTGTGATTGTCCAGGTGTCGCCCATCTTCCCCATCTTCCCCATTATCCCTTGTGTATTTATACCTGTGTTCTCCATTTGTCTGTTGCCAGTCATCTTGTTTGTCAAGTCAACTAGCGTTTTTGTCTCAGCTCCTGCTTTTTCCCTGTCTTTCTTTTTCTCGCCCTCCTGGTTTTGACCCTTGCCTGTCCTGTCTCTAAGCCCGCCTGCCTGCCATCCTGTACTTTTTCCCCACCTCTGGATGACCAACCTGCCTGCTGTCCTGTACCTTTGCCGCACCTCTGGATTACCAACCTCTGCCTGACCCGACCCTGAGCCTGCCTGCCATCCTGTACCTTTACCCCACTACTGGTTATCGACCCCTGCCTGCCTTGACCTGTTGTTTGCCTGCCCTGTTGCTGTAATAAACATTGTTACTCTGACACAGTCTCCATCTGGGTCTTACCTTCAAACCTGATAGTACGAACTGGCCATGACTGATCCAGCAGATCCGGGCCATCTGTGTGACGCCATCTCCTCCCAAGGAGCCATCATCAGGAGACACAAGGAACTGAGGAGAGGTGCTGGGTCCCTGCCAGGGACATCCTGGACCCAGGCCTCATCGTGGATTTTCAACGCCGAAACCCTAGGTATGTGCCACCTATAGAGGGGGGGGGGGGGGGGGGGGTACTGTCGCACCCTGATCTGTTTCACCTGTCTTTATGATTGTCTCCAGCCCCCTTCGGGTGTCACCCCTCTTCCCCATTATCCCCTGTGTATTTATACCTGTGTTCTCTGTTTGTCTGTTGTCAGTTTGTCTTGTTTGTCAAGTCAAAGGGCGTTTTTGTCTCAGCTCTTGCTTTTCCCCAGTCTCTCCTTTTCTCAGTATTCTATTTTTGAGCCTTGCCTGTCTTGTCTCTGAGCCCGCCTGCCGAACCACTCTGCCTGCCCCTGACCCTAAGCCTGCCTGCTGCCCTGTACCTTTGCCCCACCTCTTGATTACCAACCTCTGCCTGACCCGACCCTGAGCCTGCCTGCCATCCTGTACCTTTCCCCCACGACTCTGGTTATCGACCCCTGCCTACCTTGACCTGTTTAGAAGCATCTAATATGGTGAGCTACCAAGTGGCTAGGACAAGCAATCCCCATACTATTCTGTAGGACTTCCTGCTGCCACAGATAAGACTGGGACAACGCTGGGGGAAAAGGCCCCAAAAACTATACAGACAATGTCTTCATCAAACAACACTGTTTCACGACGCATCATTGACATGGCAGGAGATGTTTTGAAACAATTACTGCTTCGCATACAAGCCAATGAATTCTATGCGTTAAAGCTGGATGAGTCAACAGATGTGGCGGGCCTGGTACAGCTCCTGGTATATGTCTGTTACATTTAGGGGGGCTCAATTAAGGAAGACATCATCTTCTGCAAACCACTGGAAACCAGGACAACATGAGATGATATGATTTTAAAGTACTGGACAGCTTTGTGATATCAAATGGACTTTGGTGGTCAAGATGTGTTGATATCTGTGGCGCAAAAACCATGACAGGGAGACCTAGTGGAGTGGTAACACAGGTGCAAGCAGTTGCACCCGACGCCACTTGCGTACGCTGCAGCATCCACCGAGATGCTCTTGCTGCCAAGGGAATGCCTGATAGCTTGAAAGACGTTTTGGACACTACAATGAAAATGGTTAACTTTATTAAAGCAAGGCCCCTAAACTCTTGTGTATTTTCTGCATTATGCAATGATATGGGCAGTGACCATGTAAGGCTTTTACAACATACAGAAGTGCGCTGGTTGTCAAGGGGCAAAGTATTGACAAGTTTTTTTAAATTGAGAGACGAGCTTAAAGTTTTCTTTACTGACCATAATTGTCACTTGTCTGACCGCTTGCATGATGACGAGTTTCTCACACAACTGGCCAATCTGGGTGATGTTTTTTTTGCCTGAATGATCTGAATCTTGGATTACAGGGACTCTCCGCAACTATATTCAATGTGCGGGACAAACTTGAAGCTATGATTAAGAAGTTGGAGCTCTTTTCTGTCTGCATTAACAAGGACAACACACAGGTCTTTCCATAATTTTATGATTGTTTTGTGTGCAAATTAACTCAAGCTTACAGAAAATGTCAAATGTGATATAGCGAAGCAGCTGAGTGCGCAATTACGCAGGTACTTTCCCGAAACGGACAACACAAGCTACTGGATTTGTTATCCCTTTCATGCCCTGCCTCCAGTCCACTTACCAATATCTGAACAAGAGAGCCTCATCGAAATTGCAACAAGCGGTACTGTGAAGATGTAATTTAATCAGAAGCCACTGCCAGATTTCTGGATAGGCCTGCGCTCAGAGTTTCTTGCCTTGGCAAATCGCGCTGTTAAGACACTGATAACCTTTGCAACCACGTACCTACGTGAGAGTGGATTCTTGGCCCTCACTAGCATGAAAACTAAATACAGGCATAGACTGTGTGGAAATTGATTTAAGACTGAGACTTTCTCCAATACAACCCAACATGTGCATCCTTTCAAGCACACACTTCTCATTAACCTGTGGTGAGTTATTCACAATTTTCGATGAACAAATAAGGTTTTATATGTAAGATGGCTAAATAAAGAGCAAAAGTATTGATTTTTATGATATTATTACTTGTGCCCTGATCCTATAAGAGCTCTTTGTCACTTCCCACAAACCGGGTTGTGACAAAAACTCACACTCATTCTTATGTTTAATAAATGTATCGTATAGTGTGCGTGTGGCAGGAATACAATGATGGCAAAAAACAACATTTAAGAGTGCGCTGACCCTGGTGCTTGAGGGGGTACACAGCTGGAGGTTGAATGTTTGAAAGGGTACAGGATTATAAAACGTTTTGGAACCACTGATCTAGTTGGTTAACAGACACAGATTAATATGTTATATAATATTTGGAGGTGTGTAGTGTAATATCTCTACGGGCTGAAAAGTATTTGAGACTTTAATAAGTTGCCCCTTGGTATCCTCAACTGCTTAGCACTGTTAGTACTGTCTCTATGACTCTATAAGCCAGTTATCCACTAGAGATACCTTACAAACTGAGCCACTAAAGAGAGATAACATTATTGTTATGAAGGCTGTTCGTTTCACTCAGGCTAACCTTTGTAGAGAAAACACAGGCTCTCAATTCATTTCTCCCAATCTAAAGAGCATGAGGCTGAGGCTAAGGGGAGACCAACTGTTTGTGTGTGTGTGTGTGTGTGTGTGTGTGTGTGTGTGTGTGTGTGTGTGTGTGTGTGTGTGTGTCTGTGTGTGTGTCTGTGTGTGTGTCTGTGTGTGTGTGTGTGTGTGTGTGTGTGTGTGTGTGTGTGTGTGTGTGTGTGTGCGTGCGTGCGTGCGTGCGTGCGTGAGACAGAGAGAGAGTAAGAGATAGAAACAGCAGATTAGATTTCTAGCGAGATGCACATTTATACATCACAACAGCATCAGTAAATGGGCCAATCTGCTACCACTTAGATATTCCTTCTGTTGTTGACTCTGAATTAATAGGCGAACACACCCCCAAGGCCACATCTAGCTGGTTAAAGTGGTGTAGCGGTCTAAGTTATTGCATCTCAGTGCAAGAGGCATCACCACAGTCCCTGGTTAGAACCAGGCTGTACCACATCCGGCCGTGATTGGGTGTCCCATAGGGCGGAGCACAATTGGCCCAGCGTCATCCGGGTTTGGCTGGGGTAGGCTGTCATTGTAAATAAGAATTTGTTCTTAACTGACTTGCCTAGTTAGATAAAGGTTAAATAAATCAATTACATTTTTTTTTTAAAGTTACCCCTGTATCGTTCCAATTAGATCATCCATGCTGTGTTGTATATAAAAAGTGCCCCTCCCATCTGATATTTTTTAGGGATGGAAATTAAGTTAGCCCGCGACTAGTACTTTTATGTCAGGGTTAGTAGAACATATGCCCAACTAGCCCGCTGACTAGTGACATTTTGTATTTTCAAATATAGCATGGCACAGGTTTTGGACCTGGACTAGTAAAAAACTGTAAACTCAAACATTGTAAACTTAATTTCAGTGTGGTGCCAGGTTGAAAAACATACCAAAACCAATCTCAAATACCATCTTCACCTTCCCTTATTTCAGAACCATGCTCTCCACCTGGGTGGATGTCCCATCTCTTTTCCTCAATGGTCTGAAGAGGGATTTATGTTATCTCGGACATTACTGTGCCCTCAGGGGACTCCTGGCACATTTTTTATATGGTTTGGGAATGGAGGTATATTTTTTCCTGTCTCTGATATAATTTGTAGAAATATACCATGTTCACCATTGCTCGGTCTTGTCACTTGTTTCTTTGTCCATGTGAACCTTTTACCAATAACAATAAAAACATTTGAGACATTTAAATCCACTAAGTACTATTAGACCGTCAACCTCAGTTACTTTGGATTTTGTGTTTGTAAAACTTTCCGTGATATATTCCTTTTTGCCACAAAGCATCTGAGTTGTATACGATAGGGAGTATGAGTATATACCCTTGCTATGAGGAAAACATAACCAGCATGTTGTCAAGTTGAACACAACAACAGAGGGAAAATATTGATGAGTGTTGCATGAAAATTACGATAATAAAGCCTCATTAATTGTGCTAAAGTAATTATATTCAGCTCTCTACAAGGACAGACTGATGTAGTGTGTAATAGACACATAGATTCATGAATTACCTGTGTTCTAGCTGTAGAGTTTCTCTCTCCCTTTCCCACTACACTATTCTAATCCTATACAATACGTTTTTGTGAAAGTACCTACACTCACACACAGTACCTAAAAAGAGTAAGCTCAATTTCTCAGAGCCTCAAAATATACTATATTCGATTCCCGTTTTTTTTTTTTTTTTTTACACTATTCCGTGCATTGGGCCCTAGTCAAAAGTAGTGCACTATAGGGAATAGGACGGATATTTCGCTGAGGCTTTAATGGCTGGCTCCCATTGTCATGAGCAGGGTTGGGTAGGTTACCTTCTAAATGTAATCTGTTACAGTAACCCATACTCAGTAACGTAATCTGATTACTTTCAGTTACTTTTAGATTAATTTCCCCTTAATAGGCACTAGAAGAAGACAACAAGGAATATTACCAATTAAAAGACATCTATTGCAGGATAAATCAATATTAGTGTTTATATAGCTGGCCATAAGTGGATGTTGCATTTTACTTTATGGGTTGGTTATCTTCTATTAACTCATTGCTTTCTACTACATACCATTAGCCTATATCTTTACATTAACAACCAAAGTCTGTCAGATTTCCAGTCATTCCAATTAATTTAATCTTCAAGAATAAGACTTGGAAATATATATTAGCCAAAATATTTTAACTCAGCATAACCCAAAAACAAAGTACTTGTTAGCCTACTTTATTGCATATGGTTTTGGAAATGCTTCTCTCATGGAATGGCATGCTTTGAGTTCTACCAAAAAGTGCTATTTTCATGTGAAAAAATGTATGACATATGCTGCATTTGCTATAGGCCTATTGTTTACGTGTATGTTGGTGACGCTTTGATATCTCGATAAATTGCAGCTGTTGAAGTCTATAAAAAGTGTGCTAGTTTGAGCATGTGTTCTTACAGGCTTTTATTCAAGTTGCATAATATTTGGATGCCGACAGGAGTCACACCATTGAATGACATATGATGGACTACAAAGGCATATTCCTGATATTTTCCCGCGATCCATCAAACGTATTTAGTGTGTCATCATTGTGATCGCTGACTTGTGGTCAGACTCGCTCAGGCAGAAAAAACTGAAACTTGTGCTTTTTGACAATGCTGATTTGAATGTCATTTGAATGTCAAAGAAAAATATGTATTGTGGATTTTAGAAGTGGATATACAGCACTATATTCAAGTGTTTGATTTGTCTATTTTATATTGTATCGCTTTAAGTTTGTAGCATTTGAGAATCCACAGTTTTATTTATTCCTTACACTGAGGTCAGAGCATGCACACACTTACACACAACATACATACACACAAACTCTATTTGCCTTGATCCTGATCTACAACAAACTTATTACTGTCTCTTAACATAGTTAGTCGTATTCGAACCCAGGAAATGTCCCTAACACCAATTCACTGTTCTTTTTTTAATGGTCTTTTTTTTTACCCCCTTTTTCTTTTTATCAATCTTTTCTGGTTTATTCTCCACAGGTCTTATTGATTCTAATTGAAATAGGCAGAGGATGCAATTGCAGAGCAGACCATCCCAATGCAATTTACCCAGCAGAACAAGCTAGTTTGCATCCCAAATATAATCCTATCCCCTAAATAGTGCATAACGTTTGACCAGGGAACATAGGGCTCTACTCAAAAGTAGTGCACTCTAAAGGCAATAGGGTGCCATTTGGGAAGCACTTCTGGACTCTGGGATCCGGCTCTCTCTCAGGCTGACTAGTCCTGGTATTGATAGGCTCCAATGAAACAGCTGACCAATTAAACTCACTCATGTGTTAAAAACAAATGTGCACTAATGCCTTCCCTTTAGTCACCCACACCAGCAAGGGGAGGCTGCAAAGGGAAATGTCACCCATTTTTCCTCGATTTCTACCCAAAAGGCAAGTAGGGATAATTGACTTTTCTGAGGCTTCTGCCTTGCCCCTGACGAGTTGGCAGAGCCATCCATAATAATTTGTGTCTTTGCAGTAGCCTACCAAAGTAGAGGAAGGGCAGAACCTGTCTTACAGGCAAAGGGTTTGTTGCTTCTGTGTAAACAGTAAATAACATTTATGTTAGTCAAATATAACAGTATATTTTCATGGTTGAGGTTGCTAAAACAGTCAAAACAGACATGATGAGTCCCTTTAGGATCTTCGACCTATGCTCAGAAACACGTGTTTCTTACTAAACAAATGTGCCTCCTCAAAAGTGTTGAAGTCCTTGCTGCAACCGCCTGCTCCTGTTTAAACAAGACAAGAAAGTCTGAGCTGTCAATCATTCTGGAACTATTACTTTGTGCATGTAGCAGCAATTTCTGTCAGATGTCTGACACAGAACTTTACTGTAAAGATTATTGTTGTGTATTGGGGTTGTGCCGCAGAGCATCATGGGAATTGTATGTGTTGAGACCGAGCACATTCCAGATAAATGGTTGAACCTGATTCCTGTCTTCCGTCTCTTCATCAATGACTCGTTATACAGATGTGGTTATGAAACCCCACATCACATAGTAAGTCTAAACCTACAGTGACTATTCTGTCCGGAAGAAGTCAGTTTTTACAAGTTTAAAACTGTTATTTTTGGGTGGTACAGTCTAGGCCAGGGATCATCAACTAGATTCAGCCGTGGGCAGATTTTTTCTTGAGCAGATCGTCAGGGTGCCGGAAGATAATTACAAATCATTTGTAGACTAAAAATAATTTCAAACCTTGATTACAGTGCCTTCAGAAAGTATTCACACCACATTTTGTTGTGTTACAGCCTGAATTTAAAATGGGTTAAAATAGCATCACTGACTAAGGTGATTGTACTATGTATTGAATCAGGGGTGTAAATACTTATGTACATTTTCAATAAATGTGCAAAAAATTCTACAAACACGTTTTTACTTTGTCATTATGGGGTAAAACAAATATATATTTCATCCATTTTAAATTCAGGCTGTATGTAACACGTGGAATCATTGAGTGTACAAAACATTAGGAACACCTTCCTACTATTGAGTTGCACCCCCTTTTGCGGAGCATGGAATCTACAAGGTGTCAAAAGCATTCCTGAGGGATGCTGGCCCATGTTGACTCCAATGCTTCCCACAGTTGTGTCAAGTTGGTTGGATGTCCTTTGGGTGGTGGACCATTCTTGGTACACATGGGAAACTGTTGAGGATGAAAAACCCAGCAGCGTTACAGTTCTTGACAGACTCAAACCGGCGCCTACTACCATACATCGTTCAAAAGGCACTTAAATATTTTGTCTTGCCCATTCACCCTCTGCGTGGCACAATCCATGTGGAAAATGATCACTCTGGATAAGAGCATCTGCTGACTAAAATGTAAACGTCTCAATTGTCTCAAGGCTTAAAAATCCTTCTTTAAACTGTCTCCTCCCGTTCATCTAGACCAGGGATATTCAACTATTTGAGAAGGTCCAGTGACACAAATTTCCTAGGTGTCTAAGGTCCGGATGGAAATCGTCCTTTATCGGCGCTGTGGTACAACGTAGTAACAAACATAGTCGTCTACAATGTTTTTTTATATAAAATGTACACTAAATACATTAAACGAGACTAAAAATTAGAATTAATTACAACTTCTTTCAAATGTTAACATGTGCAACATTGCATCAACATTGCTGAATAACAAAAGGGGTTGCATAATTGTCTATGGAAAAAGTGCACTGTGAACCATTGTATATGGGCCTTGAATTAAAAAATATATATTTAAATAAAATAAAAGTACATGTTTTCTGGAGAATAGGAGAGTTGAACAAAAATAATAATTTGAATCCACAGAACGTCACTGTTGACCATGTAATATTAATTTATAAGTCACTCTGGGTGTTGCCCTGCATTAATGAGAGAAATTACACTTTCTGTCTCCTGCCAATGCTTTGAACTTTGACACAAATGGTGTGAGAGCAACTCTGATATACTGGTGCAGGTGTTCATTGGTGAGCCTGGTGCAGTATTTGTGTTGAATTAAGTTCATTGTTGAGAAGGCTGATTCACAGCAGTATGTGGAGCCAAACATGGTCAGGATGTTTAGTGCCAGTAGAGAACAGGGACATCACCTGCATCATGTGCATCTTTCCCCAGAAAGTGACAGGGTCACAATCACCAGCCTGCTCCTTCAAAGCCACATTTTCAACCCTGAGTTCATCTTCAAGCAAGGTGTCAGAAACATCAGACATGCATTCTTTTACCATTTCAGCATCTGCAAATGTATTTTTGTGTTTTCCCAAAACCCAAGCTATCCTCAGTGAACACTCCATTGCACGTTGTTGGCCTGCCAGGGAATTGACATGTACTTTAATGGACCTCTCATATTGGGATTTGAGTTGGTTAATCTTATTTGTTCTCACCTCCGTGTTCAGGGGATGATCTAATTTATTATGCCTGGTGTCATAATGGCGCTTAACATTGAAAACATTACATTCAAAGACGAGTGGACAAAACAGGATTTATTCATTCTCCCTGCAACTAGCACAAAACCAATGTGCCTGATATGCAGTGAGTCCGTAGCTCTCGTGAAAAGTGCCAGAGTAAACTTTTGTTTTTTTTAACAAGCCATATTAACAAAGATACTGGTAAGTAAGCTCCTTATATCTGTGGTATTTACAGTGAACCGTGGACAAATCTCACCGTTTCTTTCTGCCTGCTTGTCCCAATTTTCCGTGGAGGATTTGTAGAAGAAGAAGAAACAAAGGAAGGGAAGAGCTGCTAAGGTACACAATAGTAGATTTTGGTAGACAGAAGGTGCTCTTTGGTAAAGGGATACATTGGCTATCAAAAAGAAAGGAGGACATAATTAATAAAAATGCCTTTATTTGTATGGCATGTTCAAAGGAAACAAAGTTTTAAAAATCTGACACGTTTTGGCTGCATGGTCTTTGTCAGAGAGTACAAAGAAATGATAATACAATGTCCTCTTTTGAACAGTTTTTTCCAATCATCCCTAATTTGAAGAGGGAGTGGTTGCAAAATTGATTGGACAACACCTAGTAAGCAAAACTATACACATTAAAAAGTGAAATACTGTAGATATGTTATCAAAAAATTCAACTCCAAGCTAGAAGCATCAGAATGCCTAGAAAGGTAGTTCTAACCTTAAATATGACTGGGCAAAGTGCCAAGAGTAGGAAACCAATCTATTCCATAGTACATAAGAACACAGCGAACATGGACAACAACAGTCTAAACATAGCTGAGGGAAATAGAGAAAAATGTCCACTAGATGACAGCAAATGGACCTATCACGAAAGGTGAGAAATCCATATCTTAATTTAAACCAGGGTACTTAGTTGCCTGTAGTTTGTAAATCCAAAAACTTTCTCATTGGTTTAGCTGTTTAAGACGGCCCCCTTTTCTAATTGAGGCTGGAACATGATCAATACCCATAGCTTGTAGGGAGGCAGGGTTGCCATGGTGTAAGGACTTGTAGTGCCTTGCCATGGGGTAGTCTTCATTGCCTACCCGTAAGGCGTACTTGTATTCCGCTAAGCGGTCTTGACGGAGTCACTTTGTCCGTCCAATGTAGAACACCTTGCACTGTGGACATTCCAATCTGTAGATTTTGCAGTTAATTGAATGCTTGACTTGATACTCCATTTTAGAAGCTGTGTCTATAAAATATTTTTTCTGTGCAATATCTCTGCAATGGTTGCACTGGTTGCATTTGAAAGAGCCCTTGGGTTTGTGGTCTGGCCAAGTTCTTTGAGAGTCACCAGGAATATAGCTGTGGACTAATTTGTAATTTAGGGTAGGACATCTCTTAAAGCTTATGACTGGAGACTTTACGTACTAGCGTATCGCTTTGATGATTCCCCAATTATTTTTTATGATTCTTTTAATGTTCTCTGCTACAGTGCTGTATTTTGTAACAAAGTAAACTCTCTCTGATGTATCACAAGGCACTCCCCTTCGCAAACAAGTTCTCTCTGTCAAGTCATCCGGCCCTTGTACCTGCATCTTTCAGGACCTGAGCGCTGTAGCCCCAGTTCAAGATGCGATTCTCCAATTCAGCAGATTTAACACTGTAGTTTCTCGATAGCAAACTCTGCAGACTCTTTGGAATTGGCCATATGGAATGTTCTCTTTTAGCCTTTTGGGGTGAAAGCTGTCTGCCCTCAGAATGGTTTTCCCATCTGTATGTTTCCTAAAGATTGATGTGTGCAAACAACCATTATCATTTTTACTGACGTCAAGGTCCAAAAAATGAATGTTATCCTTGCTGTACTCCATAGTTAGTTTGATGTTAGGGTTAATGCTGTTAAGGTATTGGTGGAAGGAAGTAAGTTCACCTTCTGAGCAAGACCAGAACAGGCAAACATCATCAATATAGCGTCCCCACCACATAATCTGGTCAAAGAACTGGTTATTAGAAGGATCCAAAATGAAGTCATTTTCCCATTTACTCAAGTACAAACCAGCGTAGGAAGGGCTGTAGCAAGCTCCCATGTAAATTTACGGTCCTGAAAGACAAAGATGTTGTTATTATTAAGAGTCCATTCAGTCAGTGAGACAATGAATTCTGTAGGAGGCATCTCAGCCTCAGGTCGGGTACTCAAGAAATGGTACATAGCTGCCCATCCTTGTTCATGTTCAATGGTGGTGTATAGAGACTCCACATCCACGGTGACTAAAAAGGAAGCTGTACCTATATGGATAAATTCCTTCATTTTGTTCAACACATCTGTGGTATCTTGACGATAGGCTGGGAGTGACGTCAGAAAAGGCTGAATAAAGTAATCAATGTACTTAGAGATGGGTTCTGTCAGGCTTTCATTACCACTAATGACTGGTCTGCCTGGGGTGTTTTCAAGATTCTTGTGGACTTTTGGAAGACGGTAAAAATAAGCCATACTGCCATTGAAAATAAAATTTTACTCATTGTCTAAAATGTAGCCATTCTCCTTAGCTTCTGTGAGGATCCCTTTCAATTAAATGTTTAGGTCCTCTGTAGGGTTGAAGGTAAGAGATAGGTAAGATGTAGAATTCATCATTGTCTAATTGATGGTAGGCTTCTGTCACATATTTGTCTTTACTCCACTACTTTAGCGCCCTCTTTGTCTGCTTTTTTAACCACAACCCGTACATTTTTGGACAATGATTGAACAGCATCCCTCTCTGTCTTGGTTAGAGTCAATTTTACCCTTAAACAGATTCTCCACATCAACATTCACCTACTTGGTAAATTAATTTAGTGTGGCATTCTGGACGATGGGACAAAGGTAGACTTGGGCTTAAAAGGTGTTTTTTGAGGGTACAGAAACTGCCTGACCCGAGACACCGGTGTCTGTAGTTGGAGAGATGTTTTGCTTGTACCAGGCCTTCAGATGTAGATTCCTGTAGAAACGAAATAGGTCAACATTTGTATTGAATTCATTAGTTGAGTATGTGGGGGCAAAGGACAGTGCTTTAGATAAGACCCGTAAACAATATTCAGAAAGGGGTTTTGTTCTGGTCCTGCTCCATGTGGTTGGATAGTCTTGATTTCTTCTTCCCCCTCTGTGTTGGCCTCTTCCGCGTCCTCTCCCTCTCTTGTTGAGGAACCTGTGTGACTCCTCTTCCTGGTCTAAAAAATCTTGGGAGGAGCTGGCCTCCGAGTGTCTGCGATTATCCTCATCATCACTGCTCATTAAGTTGAAAGAAACAGATCTAGGCTTCCTCCTCTGCGGATGTGATTCTGAATTCTTGCAGGTTGTTTTTCTCCAGGCAAAGACCTTGCCACCTCTATAGTCTACTTCATCTCTTCTAAATGTTCTTAGCTTGTCTTGCTTTAATGTCAGAGTGAACGTGTCTACTTTCTCTTTCAAGATCTCATCACATTGTGTTTTGTTAGAATTGTCACTGTGTTCTGTGATTTTCCTTTCTACTTCTTCAATTTCTGTTTGGACTACTTATCTGTCCTTTTTAGATTATTCTATTAGAAGTAGCATTAGGTCAAAAGAACAGTTGAGAAGAGAATAGCTTCGCATTTATCTCTAAATTCAGTTTTACCTTGTGCTCCGTTAGCTGGAAACTTCATAATATGGAGGATTAGGCCTTTCCTCCAATAGTCAGACAAGGTGATCTAATTGAGGTCAAGTTGGGTGTCTTTCTTCATAAGGTGTTGCAAGTCTCTGTACGCCTTGTTTAATAACCTCTCACAGCTACCCCCCTACTTTTTTCAATTTCAGCCTGAAGACATACCCAAATCTAACTGCCTGTAGCTCAGGCTCAGAACCAAGGATATGCATATTCTTAATTTAATTTGAAACAAAACACTCTGAAGTTTGTGTAAATGTGAATTGAATGTAGGAGAATATAACAAAATAGATCTGGTTTAGATAATAAAATGGAAAAAACACATGTTTTTTCATTTTTATTGTTGTATCATCATCTTTAAAATCAACAAGACAAAACAAACATTCAGATAGGATGATGGGGAATTCCAGTGAAAAACATAAGAGGGCAACAGTACTTGTGCAAAGTTTCAGAATGATAACTTCCAAAATGAGTGTGCTACATGACATTTATCATGAAGTCACCCAGGTGTCCCACACAAGTAGCCCAAATATCCTAAGTGACCAAATTGGTGAAGTTATACATTTTGAATGGAATAACTATATACAAAATACCAAAATGGATCTCTAACACACTCCCCGAAAAATGGAGAAAAAAACATGAAAAATATATATATACATTTACAAAATAACACTTTCAATATTTGGAAGACCCTCAGTCCTCTACACAATATTGTGCTGCTGATGCCAGGTGCCATAGCAGTCTCTTTCTGCTGTGAAGCAGAGGGTCACCAACCATGTGGTGCAGGTGATGGGGGACTTCATTTTGCTGGATGAACCAGCTACAGTGGGGGATGGACACCTTGGCACTGAGGGCTCCCATTCGGAGTCAGTGCGAAGAAAATGTTCAGTTAGAATAGTTTCACATATGAGCCCTGTATCAACAGGTATAATAAACAGATATATATAGAGTACAGGGAACATAAGGTTGAATATATTATTATAGACCTGCTAGATCTACCGTCTCATTTATATTATGACAGACCAGCTAGATCTACTGTCTATTTTATATTATGACATTTCAGCTAGATCTACTGGCTCTATTTTATTATGACAGACCAGCTGTATCTACTGTCTCCATTTCACTTTGGCCATTGTTGTGGGCTTGCCCTCCCATCAACAGCCTCAAAGAGGCTATTTCATTTCACAAATAATATTTTATATTATTAATTTCAAACAACGGCATTGGCATGAGAAAAACTTACCAGTCCAAAACGATGTCCTCTCCGTTCAAAAAATATTCCTCCATTTGGGAATCGCTAAATGAATCGTCCTCCAACAATCTCTGTCTCATTTTCCCGATCAATTTCTCCTAAAATTGTGTGTACATCTGTATATCTAGACTTAGATTTAGCTTTCCCTGACTTAGTCGCCATACTGATTGATATATAAACAGCTGAAGACACGCTTTCGCAAAACAACGCTGTGCGTAAAGTGTTGCTCCTTCCAGTATGAAACTTCAATGGCGAATGACCCTCTTTACGCCGGAGTTTACTACATGGGTTGGTCTTCCAACACATAAACATTACATATTGCCGTTTACCTCAGCTCATTGGCTATCTACCCAGCTAGATTTCAAGACGATCAGTGGTCATTTGGTTAAAATGCAGTCAATCAACAAGACAGCGGTCATATCATTGGTGCACAATGATGTCATTACTTGTTGTCTTCAAATCGGTTTCTTTCAGTCAATATGTCCCGCGAAACGACCCATCAGGTTTGGTTGTGTTACAAACAAACCAGTTGATTGCAATGAAACCAAACATGACTGGAAAAGTCACGTTTCGTGTGTTTATTAACATCGAATGTGTCGGTGAAAATGGAATGAGACGGAATTCACGACACAAGCGGTTCACAAAATGTTTCGTGTTAGGCTATAAAAATGGATTTTATCAAACAAAAGACCATTCATTGTGTAACAATGAGCATTGGGATTGCAAACAGAGGAAGATTGTCAAAGGTAAACAATTTATTTTATTGCAGTTTGTGATTTTGTTACGCCTGTGCTGGTTGAAATAGTTGTTTTTTATGGGGCTCTATCCTCAGATAATCGCATTGTATTCTTTCGCAGTAAATCGTTTTTAAAATCTGACAACGCAGTTGGATTAGCAAGATTCAAGATTCATGAATGTTTAATATGACTATTTATGTAGCGATCACCGTATGTTGTCAAATTTCATCCCGCTAACGGGTTCTGTGCGCAGAGAGGTTAAGTCCATTCCAGTATTCTCTGTGGCTGTCATCTTATCTAGCAATGAGGTAGTGGTAATAATCCTTTGACCCTCTTCATGGGAATAGGAAAATATTGTAGCCTATTGGGTAATATCCATAGTATGAGTTGTAAAATGGCCCCAAAACACAGAAAGGCACCTCTAAGCATTACCCAAGTGCTATGATTAACATGTAGAAAAAAGAAGAAAAAAAAAGGAGGAGGAAAGGAAGCGCTGCTAAGGTACACAATAGTAGATTTTGGTAGACAGATGCTCTTTGGTAAAAGTGGTAAACTGGTTATCAGAAAGAAAGGAGGATCAAGGCACTCTTCATATAATTTATAATTCTGTGGAGGATATTTGGATTAATGTGATTGGGTAAGACCTCGGCCTCTTGTATTTGCAAATAACCACACGATTGGATTAGACAGGGCATTAGTAGAAGTGGGCGTTGCTTCGAGAGCGGGAAAGAGAGGATGCAGAGTTAAAGAAGCCGCTACGCCCGGGAGATTTTTTAAAGCTGTCTAAAAATAATGCTTGGACTTTAATATAACACAATGCGATGTTGTCCGGTCCGGATTCACCCTTCTCTGGGTCCAGACCCGGACCACCAGTTGAGTTTGGCTGATCTAGACTGACTGAAGTGGATTTAATAACAGCTGACATCAATAAGGGATCAAAGCTTTCATCTGGTTTCACCCGGTCAGTCTATGTCATGGAAAGAGCAGGTGTTCTTAATGTTTTGTATATCTCTGTTATGTGTGGGAATACTTGTGTACAGATTTCCAAAATGATCTAGTGTTTTTACAGTCTTTTATGTCTAAATGGAGAACACCATCATGCTCGTGAGAGTCTCATCTTTCCATTAAAGGGGTCATAATACTTTGCAGGCCAAACCATTCGGATGCTACAGACGATTTATTGAGAAGACCAACTTTTGGGATGTCTCATGGTCTGACAAGCTCTGCTCTGGTGCTGTCACCTTTCACCGCAAATGCGGAAGAGTTACATAGGCGGATGGGGTGAATTGAGACGCATCCAATATAAATAAATAGATATCTCTAGCTTAAACGGATACATTTTTATGGGGATTTTTTTTATTCTATGCTAATTAGATTTCCGCAGGGTAAGGACATTGACCTTATGGGGTTAATAGAGAGCTGGGTAGCATGAAAAACATTACAATGAAGCTTAGCATTATGCCAGACAGTAAACCAACATTTCTGAAAGCACTTATGCTATCGGACCAAATCGAAGCTGACACTTTAGTCAAGAACAAAGTAATGGAGCTGGTCAGCATGAGTTAATGGGCAACACACATCGTACAAGTCCTTAAGAAGGATGGTGGAATCAGGATATGTGGAAACTTTAAAGTTACAATTAACCCTGTGTCATCGACAACCTTTTTGCGGGTTCAGCAAAATCGACCTCAACCTAGCCTACTTGCACATGCACGTGGATAAACAGTCAAAGGAGCTGCTGATCTGTCGTGATGCACAAAGGGCTCTTTAAGTATTGTTGTCTGTCTGGAATCACAAGTGTGCCAGCGCTGTTGTAGACGGCGATGGACCAGATCTTAGGTGGATTTCCTTGTTGTCGTTGTGGAATAGTTCACATGAAGGAAATCGCACAAAACTACTTCTAGTGGCCTGGATTGGATGGAAACTGTAGTATCTTAGTATTCTTTTCACTGGAAAATGTAAATGATACCTGGCTTGCCCTATTACTGGCACAGCCATCTCCTTTGTACTGTAATTCTTTCCACAATTCTTAAAAATATGGGCAGTCCCAACCCAGTAGCACGGGATATGGTAGGTTCTCAATCAACCCTAGGTTACCTCTGAACCGCCCTCTGGTGGTGTTAACCTCTACATCTGCGGTTGGGTAAGTTTTGATGTCCCCGTGTACACAGGCGATGTCCCTGGTTGCAGCGGCAGTCCTCTGCTGCTGGGTTAATAGTGATGGCCTGATGAGGGAGACCATGCTCCCGGAGTCTAGCAGAGTATATACTTCTTTCCCTCGACACCTGTACCAGACTGAGGTGCGGTGGGTGGCGGGGGGCTTGGACCGAAATGATATGGCAGTGGTGTAGATTGGAAATGTCGACCTGCATGGGTTCCTTCTTCTTGTGACAGTGCCATGCGATGTGTCCTAGTTCGCCACAGCGGTAGCACACCCGGGTGTCAGTATCAACCCCTCTATGCCTCGTCTTTGCTTCAGGTTGGAAACCCTGATCCTGGCGCCCATGTTCCCCATCCACTCTTTGGATTCTTCCTTTCCAAACCCGGGGAGTCTGCAGTTGAGATGTCTTGCGTCCTCCTTCTTTGAGGCCTCCCTTTTCCTGTGTGGTTCTGTCCAGACGACTGGATTTGAGCAGTTTGTCAGTTGCTCGACATCTCTGAACAACGTCCACCACTCCATCCGCTGTTTTGGGACTGCCCTGGCTGACAACCTTCTTTAGCTCATAACGTAAGGCCCGGATGTAGTGGTCAATCAATATTCTTTCCACAATGTCCCCAGTACTGAGGCTTGGGCTCTAGCCATTTTTTTTGCTAGGGGAACCAGGTCAAACATCTGTGACCTGGGTGCCTTCTCGTGTTGATACATCCAAGTATGGAACCGCTGGACCCTCAAAGAGACAATGACTCCCAACCATGCTAATATTTCCTTCTTCAGTGTGTCATAGTCATTGGCTTCTGTTGCCTCCAGATCAGACCACACCTGTTGTGCATCCCCACAAAGAAATGGAGCCAGTATTTCTGCCCATATTATCTGTGGCCTTTCCCTCACGTTCTGCCGTGCGCCAAAATGTCTTTAGGAAAGCCTCAACATCATCATTCGGCGTCATTTTCTGCAGATACCGAGTGGCCACGATAGGTAGACCAGCGGTCTGTTGAGCAATTTTCACTGCAGTGATTTCAGCAGTAAACTTT
Organism: Oncorhynchus mykiss; assembly: GCF_057628025.1. Lineage (NCBI taxonomy): Eukaryota > Metazoa > Chordata > Actinopteri > Salmoniformes > Salmonidae > Oncorhynchus > Oncorhynchus mykiss. The sequence continues at coordinate 44,416,725 of NC_143027.1, forward strand.
TGCACGTCCATATTCACCTGCAGTTGACACTTCCTTTGTTCCTCTACTAACAAGTAATTGGTTTCTGCTTACTGTCACGCCATGACCATAGAGAGCTGTTTATTTTCTATGTTGGTTAGGTCAGGGTGTGATTAAGGGTGGGTTATCTAGGGGAATTATATGTCTATGTTGGCCTGGTATGGTTCCCAATCAGAGGCAGCTGTTTATCGTTGTCTCTGATTGGGGATCATATTTAGGTAGCCATTTCCCCATTGTGCTTTGTGGGATCTTGACTATGTCTAGGCATAGTTGCCTGTGAGCACTACTCTGAGCTTCATGGTTTGTTTGTTCGCTTTATTGTTTTTGTTATTTGAGTTCTCTTCCAAATAAAAAGGATGGAAACATACCACGCTGCATTTTGGTCCACTCCTTGTGACGATCGTGACACTTGCTGACGATTGGCTTCTTGTTGCATGTTATTGGAAGTCACTAATTGCTTCAACAGATCTTCCATGGTTGTCTGTCCATAAAACAACCTCCCCCCCAAAATTGTGTATCCTCACTGCCTTGCCCACATTCTCTACCTATGTGGTGGTTTCGGGCCCAAGATCTTTGTAAGGCAGCATTTACACATACAAAACACCCATGACTAGTCCATGTGAAGGGTTAAACCGGTTTATTACTATCAGGTTTCATCAGCGTTCCTGATATACAAAACTCAAATCAAATACTTCATCACCAGTGGAAGGTCCTCCAATCTTGGTCTTTGAAGGTTCAATCCTTCAATCCTTTCTTACGTTAAAACTCCTTCTCCACCATATGCTCAGTCTCCCCAATAACCTCATACTTCTTCACCTGCCGGGGTCAAAGAAAAGACAAAAAAAGAAAACCTGCTCCTGGGTTAAGAAGAGGCCCTGATTGGTTTCTGCAGTTTGGCTCTGATTACAACTGGAGACAGGTGTGGCTGTTCTGCTGCAGTCTAGACATTTTTCCCTGAGCTGTCCATGGTCTTGCCTCTGGAGAATACGTCACATTGTTGTCTGTGGTGCTGGCAGCCAGAAAACAAAGAAACCTTGCAGGCACATACTGTCCATCCACCATACAACCCACCATGAAACCACTATACAATGGTTATAGCCAACACTGGTGTCTGACATTTAAACAGTATAGCATGATGCTCAAAAGACCCAAAGTTGTCAAAAGAAATGTCCTTACAGCTGAGAGCATTAGTAAAAATAGAGGCTGTCCCCACACCCTTTTCCCCTTTGCTTATAGAGTATGAAAAGCTGTAGTCAGGGAGGGTGGCTTCCATAAGAGCGACACTACAGACTGAAGACAGCCATGTTTCAATGAGAAACATGCAATCAACTTTGCACTGAGTAATGAGGTCATTTAAAAGCGCCATATTCAATGAGTGTGGGCCACTCTGCCCCTGGGGCATCTGCCTTCAGGTAAACAATGGAATAACAACCAAGTTATTAACGTTACAACCTCATTTTCTCACATTCTCTAATCCATCAGAATGGTAGGGTATGACAGTTTGAATAAACTCACTTGAAGGCGGAGTTAGAGGAAAATAAATTAGGTTACTCACAATAACCATAGTGTCATTTCTACAGGAGTTGATATGCTTCCCAAGTCCTCTGTTGCTTATTCTGGCAGGGAGAACTGGAGCACTACCAGTCCCTATCTGTCAGTTTCTAAAATAGTTCACGATGTTGCTGGACACAATCCTTGATCCCTTACAGATAGGGTGAAGCCTGTCTCTTTTTAAAAAGTGCTGGTTGCTCCCACAGGAAATCAAAGGTGTCACAAAAGGGAGATGGCATTCTGACCATTCTTTAACCTTGAGATTTGTTCTGCTTTCACCTAACACATCTGATGTCAAATGACAATTATGATTATCGGCTGCCGCACAAAAACAGATAAATCTTCCCTAACAGCAAAACGGTTGTTAGTAAAAAGTGAACTGAACTATAGCACAACTAAATGAAATAATACGATTTGATCTAATACTGTTTGAACCCAGGTCTGGTAGATACAAAAATCAGAATGTCCATAATCACCCTAATGCATAGTAACAGAGTCATGTCCTCAATATACACATCATACACTGATACACACACACATCAAAGCAGTGGAGATGACTGTGTACTGGAATTCAGTATTTTACTCCAGAGTGTGTTGTTGTGTTTTGTGATGCTTTGACAGGGCTGCAGATACACACACACAATAAATAAACACACTCAATGCAAACACACAAACAACATCAGATATATAGTCCATGCACAAACTAGACTAACAAACTGTCCTCAACCAACAAACTAAAACCAACCAAACAACCACACTACCAACTAAGTGTGAATTGTATAAACAGCCAAACATGTAGTCCATGGTTACTTTCATAGTTTGTTTCACTGCACGATGCTACACCCCTCCATACCTAGCTGGGTTATTTAGTCTCATTGGTCTTTCATGTGTGTATGTAATACTCCATGATGACAGGGTGTGTGATTAATAAAATAAACCCAGCACTGTCCCAGACACTTGCATAACACTCTCTACCTCTAGCTATTCAACTCTGCCTAAGCACAGTAAAAGACGGGACTCTGCAAGGCAGAAAGACTGACACTCACACAGGAAGAGAGACAGTGGATAATGAAGTGGCTACATTGACTCAGCAGCGGGGACGAGCCAGCGAATGGCATCAGCAGAGAAAAGAAAGAAGAAGAAAGCAGTGTGACGAGGCAGAGAAAGTTGAATGATAAATAGGTCACTAATCCACAACAGACTGGGGGAGAGAGAAGAATAGAGAGGGAACAAGAGCAAAAAAATGGAGAGGTGGAAGGAGATTCAAGAGGGGGAATGAGAGAGAGGCAGTGAAATGTTAAGAGTGAGTGAGAGAGAGAGAGAGAGAGAGAGAAAAAAAAGAAAGAAAGAAAGAGTAGTTAAATAGTCCAGGCTTGAAAATATGGATTTTTGGACAGGAAACTGCATGGAAAAGAAGCAACATGGAGCTTTTAGCTGAATTTGAGTTCTGTTTCCTCAGCTGTTAAAAGCGCCTGTGAGGAAGAACCCCTTCTCTATATGTATGTGTGTGTGTGTTTGTGTTATTAATGTTAAACAGGAAGCGTGCCATCATTTTATTGTTATAGGGAGAGCCGTATGGAAGGAAGCATGGGCCAGTGAATGAACACTGAACAGTAAAATTATATTACCGGACCAGCACTGCCTTCTGTAGTGCATTCTGCCACTATATCCGGCAGTTATGTAGATAGTACTACACTGTACCCAAATCACAAACACTACAAATACAACAAGCTGGTTCACTTGGACGAGAACTTCTTCGGATGTTCCATGTTTCCTGTCATAATTCCAAAATGTATCAAACAAATCATCTCTAAAGATTTCCATCATAGCACTTTAAATGAACTCTCTGCATCAGAGACTGAAGCCAAATTGCCGGGATGTGTGTGTCGCACAGAACTTGAGGATGTGGTTCCCTGTTTCTTGAGGATTGACCATGTCTGTCACCGTATCCAAACAAACAAAGCCATGTCTTTTGGGATACAATCAATAGAAAGGAAAGCAGAGCAAAGAGAGCATTTGGCGTGTCTCACAGCTCTGGTGTACAGAATACAAACAACAGAGGTACCAATTACTTCCCTGTCCTGCTCCTCCTACCTCTCCGGTACTACCTCTGCTCCCTTGTGTACCACTTTACAGCTGCTGGGTCCCGGTCCTGACTCGCCAACAGAGCCATGGTCCAGAGGGCTCAACTATGGGCCTCCCCTCTTTTGGGTGTATCTCAACATGTTTTTTTTTATTGTATACTGAGTATAAAAAAACATATACACAACATGTAACAATATCAAATATTTTGTTGAGTTGAATGAAATCAGTCAAAACAACCTAGCCTATGAATGAAATTTTACAACGTAGGTGCACACAGGTCAAGAGACAAATTTGAGGCGACAGACAGTGACACAAGGATAGACAAGGACATTCAATACAGCCTTGCACACTCTTGCCTGCATCTAGCTGATAGTGGGTGTATTCATTAGTCCAACAGTTGCAAACAAGAGTTTCTATTGGACAAATTCATGTATGTTTATCCCAATTTTGTTCCGTTTGCTTCCGTTTAAGAAATGTTTTTCAACAGAATCGGCGGAATGAATACACCCCTGATCACACGTAAACACAGTTCACTTTCCTAGCCGCCACGTTGTATTCCTTCTATGCACTCTACTCATCTCACCTTGTCCCTTCGCTTGTGAACTTCAATGAACGACACATCAGCTGTATGTGTCCAGGCAACAAAAAACCGTTCTAAGCCAAACCGCAACACACAGCCTACATCGTTGTCACCATAGTAGCTAAAGTAACGTCATAGTCAGCATAGCTAATATAACTAACATGTTAGTAAACCCTATACAATCATGCAGTAATGTTAGTGTACAGTCAGTAGGCAGTTACACAGGCGGGCCCCGGTGGAAATACATTTGTAATACCAAAAGCTTACCTTGACTTGGAAGAGATCCAGTGTTGTGTTGGATAATCATAGTCAGCTAGCTAGCATAGCATAGCATACCTCTGTTTGAGCAGGATGTTTCAATAGGCTAATCTAGCTAGCTGCATTTGTTAACTAAGTAAATGAAACTGAAAAAAAGACACTCTTTATTTCTCTCTTGCTTCTCCTTCACTTCGGAATAAATTAATTTGTTGAAAACTGTTAAACTATTGTCTTTCTCTTTGAGTCAACTACTCACCACATGTTATAACCTGCAGTGCTAGCTAGCTGTAGCTTATGCTTTCAGTACTAGATTAATTCTCTGATCCTTTGATTGTGTGGACATGTCAGTTCATGCTGCAAGAGCTCGGATAGGCTGGAGGGCATCCTACTGTGTAAGTTGTTGGGTGGTCCTTTGCATGGGGTGATGTAAGTTTCCTTCAACAATCAGTCTTCTAGATAGATGACACAGACACAGGAACTTTGGTATAAAACTCTTTAGTAATAAATCACAATTGCAAACAGAGATTCACATACAGAATACCTCAGTGGTCTATAGTAAAGATCTGTGTGGCGAAACAGGAGACAACACTTTCTACTAGTTAGTGTAGACAACCTACCGTCAATCATAGCTTAACATTGTTGCATTGGATTAGATACAAATGATCTAAGAGTGGGCCTCTGGAGTGGAACAGTGGTCTAAGGCACTGCATCGCAGTGCTAGCTGTGCCACTAGAGATTCTGGGTTTGAGTCCAGGCTCTGTCGCTGATGGCCACGACCGGGAGACCCATGGGGCGGCACACAATTGGCCCACCGCCATTCCAGGTTAGGGGAGGGTTTGGCCGGCAGGGATATCCTTGTCTCATCGCGCACTAGCAACTCCTGTGGCAGGCCAGGAGCACTGCATGATGACACGGTCGCCAGGTGTACGGTGTTTCCTCCGGCACATTGTTAAGGCTGGCTTCCGGGTTGGATGGCCATTGTGTCAAGAAGCAGTGCAGCTTGGTCGGCTTGTGTTTCAGAGGACGCATGGCTCTCGACCTTCGCCTCTCCCATGTCCATACGGGAGTTGCAACGATGAAACAAGACTGTAACTACTACCAATTGGATACCATGTAAAAGGGGCAAATACAAAAAAAATTAAAAACATTTGTCTAGACTGTGGTTTCTCACTACTATCTCGGCCTTGAGGCTGCGTGACTATCAGCAGGTGCAGGCAGTTCTCAGCCTGAGAACTAAAGCAGTACATCTCCATTACCCAGTACTTTTCCATCATTGCACATTGCAAGCATAGAATTGTTATCACATATACAGTTGGGCAAAAAGGTACCAATTGTGCAAGTTCTCCCACTTAAAAAGACGAGAGAGGCCTGTAATTTTCATCATAGGTACACACATGACAGACAAAATGAGAAAAAAAATCCAGAAAATCACATTGTAGGATTTTTAATGAATTTATTTGCAAATTATGGTGAAAGATAAACTTTTGTTATTGACCAAATACTTATCTCGATACTTTGTTATATTCCCTTTGTTGTCAATGTCAGAGGTCAAACATTTTCTGTAAGTTTTCACAAGGTTTTCACACACTGTTGCTGGTATTTTGGCCCATTCCTCCATGCAGATCTCCTCTAGAGCAGTGATGTTTTGGGGTTGTTGCTGGGCAACACGGACTTTTAACTCTTTCCAAAGATTTTCTATGGAGTTGAGATCTGGAGACTGGCTAGGCCACTCCAGGACCTTGAAATGCGTTCGTTGCCCGGGCGGTGTGTTTGGGATCATTGTCATGCTGAAAGACCCAGCCACATTTCATCTTCAATACCCCTGCTGATGTCTCACGATACATGGCCCCATTCATTCTTTCCTTTACACGGATCAGTCGTCCTGGTCCCTTTGCAGAAAAACAGCCCCAGAGCATGATGTTTCCACCCCCATGCTTCACAGTAGGTATGGTGTTCTTTGGATGCAACTCAGCATTCTTTGTCCTCCAAACACGACGAGTTGAGTTTTTACCAAAAGTTCTATTTTGGTTTCATCTGACCATATGACATTCTCCCAATCTTCTTCTGAATCATCCAAATGCTCTCTAGCAAACTTCAGACGGGCCTGGACATGTACTGGCTTAAGCAGGGGGACACGTCTGGCACTGCAGGATTTGAGTCCCTGGCGGCGTAGTGTGTTACTGATGGTAAGCTTTGTTACTTCGGTCCCAGCTCTCTGCAGGTCATTCACTAAGTCCCCCCGTGTGGTTCTGGGATTTTTGCTCACCGTTCTTGTGATCATTTTGACCCCACGGGGTGAGATCTTGCGTGGAGCCCCAGATCGAGGGAGATTATCAGTGGTCTTGTATGTCTTCCATTTCCTAATAATTGCTCCCACAGTTGATTTCTTCAAACCAAGCTGCTTACCTATTGCAGATTCAGGAGCCTCTTAAAGAAGTTGTTACAGGTCTGTGAGAGCCAGAAATCTTGCTTGTTGACCAAATACTTATTTTCCACCATAATTTGCCAATAAATTCATTAAAAATCCTACAATGTGATTTTCTGGATGTTTTTCCCTCATTTTGTCTGTCATAGTTGAAGTGTACCTATGATGAAAATTGCAGGCCTCTCTCATATTTTTAAGTGGGAGAACTTGCACAAGTGGTGGCTGACTAAATACTTTTTTGCCCCACTGTATACAGTAACCATGGCATTGGTGTACCAGGACATGTATTTTACCTGTCCAGTCAGTGCAGAATCAGATGGAGGAGAGAAGACGAGAAGAGGAAGACCCTGATACTATTTAGATGCACCCCAGGAGAGGAGGCGGCTTCTGGCAGATAAACTATGCAAATCTCCCTCCTCCTCCATGTCCCTTCACAGTCTCTCAATTGCGCCTCAACACAACAGACTAGTAAGCCTAAAACTGGGTCAGTAAAACAGGGCAAGAGTAGAAAATAAAAAGATTTGTCTTGCCATCTAATTAATGCCCTCCGGACATGCAGTTCGTTCTGAGGTACTTTTTTATCCTACTATTATTTGGGTTTAAAAAAAAGACGGAAATCCCCCTGGGGCCCACTGGACGTTTTCGTTAGTCTGACTAATAGACGACATTCAGGCAACAGCAATCTGTCACGACACTCTGAGATGGAGGAGATTACTGCAGAGAGAGAGAGGAGGATGTGTAAAGAAAAGGAACTAATTTGCAGGTAACAAACAAGAAATGCATCAGTACACGGGCAGAGCCCAAAGATCTGTATAGATAATGATTTATTATGATGGGATAAAGAATTGTAAGAACATCATTATGTCCAGCCTCCCTCACCCACCCTGTCCCAAATAATAATCTCATCGTTAATAATTTACTATTGGCTTCTCGTTAGTGACTCTCAACGTTGAGCACTCATTAGCATTCTAACACAGTGGAAACCCATAAACAGCTTTCTGGCAACAGCTGCACATTTTATGGGGCTGGGGGGAGAGAAGATGACAGGGATAGAGAGGGAGATGATGGCTGATAGATAATGATAATGATGAGTTTGCTCACTACACAGCACAGCTGCAACAGCCGTCTGTAATTGCAAACAGAGAGAGAGAGAAGAGAAAGAGGAACAGAAAGTAAGACAGAGAAAGAGAGGCATTAAATAGATACAGTGCCTTCGGAAAGTATTCAGACCCCTTGACTTTTTCCAAATGTTGTTACATTACAGGCTTATTCAAAAATGTATTCAAAATTTTTTTTCCTCAGCTATCTACACACCCCATAATGACAAAGCACATTTTTTACAATTTTTTAAAACTATTTTCTACGTTGTAGAATAACAGTGAAGCCATCAAAACTATGAAATAACACATATGGAATCATGTAGTAACCAAAAAAGTGTCAAACAAATATTTCAGATTCTTCAAAGCAGCCACCCTTTTCCTTGATGTCAGCTATGCACACTCTTGGAATTTTCTCAACCAGCTTTTCTAACAGTCTTGAAGGAGTTCCCACATATGCGGAGCACTTGTTGGCTGCTTTTCGCTCACTCTGCGGTCCAACTTATCCCAAACCATCTCAATTGGGTTGAGGTCGGGTGATTTTGGAGGCCAGGTCATCTGATGTAGAACTCCATCACTCTCCTTCTTGGTCAAATAGCCATTACACAGCCTGGAGGTGTTTGGTCATTGTCCTGTTGAAAAACATATTATAGTGCTACTAAGCGCAAACCAGATAGGATAGGATAACCATATCGCTGCAGAATTCTGTGGTAGCCATGCTGGTTAAGTTTGCCTTGAATTCTAAATAAATCATTGATAGTGTCACCAGCAAAGCAACCCCACACCATCACACCTCCTCCTCCATGCTTCACAGTGGGAACCACACATGCAGAGATCATTCGTTCATTTACTCTGCGTCTCACAAAGACACGGCAGCTGGAACCCAAAATCAGACCAAAGGCCAGATTTCCACGGGTCTAATTTCCATTGCTCATGTTCCTTGGCCCAAGCAAGTCTCTTCTTATTATTGCTATCCTTTAGTGGTGGTTTCTTTGCAGCAATTCAACCATGAAGGCCTGATTAACGCAGTCTCCTCTGAACAGTTGATGTTGATGTGTCTCTTACTTTAAATCTGTGAAGCGTTTATTTGGGCTGCAATTTCTGAGGCTGGTAACTCTAACGAACTTATTCTCTGCAGCAGAAGTAACTCTAGGTTTTCCTTTCCTGTGGCAGTCCTCATGAGAGCCAGTTTCATCATAGCGCTTGAAGAAACTTTCAAAGTTCTTGAACTTTTCTGTATTGACGGACCTTCATATCTTAAAGAGAAACGACAGTTCATCATTACTTTGCTTATTTGAGCTGTTCTTGCCATTATATGGACTTGGTCTTCTACCAAATAGGGCTATCTTCTGTATACCACCCCTACCTTGTCAAACAACTGATTGGCTCAAACGCATTAAGGAATGAAAATCCACAAATTGTTATGCATTCCAGGAGACTATCTCAAGAATCTGGTTGAGAGAATGCCAACAGTACACAAAGCTGTCATCAAGGCAGAGTGGCTACTTTGAATATATATAAAATATATTTTGAATTGTTTAACACTTTTTGGTTACTACATGATCCGATTTATGTTATTTCATAGTTTTGATGTCTTCAAAATTATTCTACAAAGTAGAAAATAGTAAAAAAAAAGAAAGAAAAACCCTTGAATTAATTGGTGTGTCCAAACGTTTGAAGTTAGTCGGTTAGGACATCTACTTTGTGCATGACACAAGTAATTTTCCCAACGATTATTTCACTTATCATTCACTGTATCACAATTCCAGTGGGTCAGAAGTTTACATACACTGAGTTGACTGTGCCTTTAAACAGCTTGGAAAATTCCAGAAAATTATGTCATGGTTTTAGAAGCTTCTGACAGGCTAACTGACATCATTTGAGTCAATTGGAGGTGTACATGTGGATGTATTTCAAGGTCTACCTTCAAACTCAGTGCCTCTTTGCTTGACATCATGGGAAAATAAAAATAAATCAGCCAAGACCCCAGAAAAACAACTGTAGACCTCCACAAGTCTTGTTCATCTTTGGGAGCAATTTCCAAACGCCTGAATGTACCACGTTCATATGTACAAACAATAGTACACAAGTATAAACACCATAGGACCATGCAGCCGTCATACCGCTTAGGAAGGAGACGCGTTTTGTCTCCTAGAGATGAACATACTTTGGTGCGAAAAGTGCAAATCAATCCCAGAACAACAGCAAAGGACCTTGTGAAGATGCTGGAGGGAACAGGTACAAAAGTATCTATATCCACAGTAAAACGAGTCCTATATCGACACTGAAGCCACTGCTCCAAAACCTAAATAAAAAAGCCAGACTACGGTTTGCAACTGCACATGGGGACAAAGATTGTACTTTTTGGAGAAATGTCCTCTGGCCTGATGAAACAAAAATAGAACTCTTTGGCCATACTGACCATCGTTATGTTTGGAGGAAAAAGGGGTTTGCAAGCCGAAGAACACCATCCCAACCATGAAGCACGGGGTTGGCCGCATCATGTTGTGGGGGTGCTTTGCTGCAGGAAGGACTGGTGCCCTTCACAAAATAGATGGCATCATCTAGGACAACAAAGTCAAGGTATTGGAATGGCCATCACAAAGCCCTGACCTCAATCGTATAGAACATTTGTGGGCAGAACTGAAAAAGCGTGTGCGAGCAAGGAGGCCTACAAACCTGACTCAATTACACCAGCTGTCAGGAGCAATGGGGCCAAAATTCACCCAACTTATTGTGGGAAGCTTGTGGAAGGCTACCTGAAACGTTCGACCCAAGTTAAACAATTTAAAGGCAATGCTACCAAATACTAATTGAGTGTATGTAAACTTCTGACCCACTGGAAATGTGATGAAAGCAATAAAAGCTGAAATAAATCATTCTCTTTACTATTATTCTGGCATTTCACTTTCTTAAAATAAAGTGGTGATCCTAACTGACCTAAGACAGGAATTTTTTTGGGGGGGTTAAATGTCAGGAATTGTGAAAAACGGAGTTTAAATGTATTTGGATTAGGTGTATGTAAACTTCCGACTTGAACTGTATAAGTGAGTGATATAAAACAACTCTACACCATGACGACTTCACACCCTCCAGAGAACGCACATCTGACAATTTCACACCCGTTGTGCACATCGCCTTCTTTTGAACTGCCTTGAACTCCTTAAATTCTGGGGTCTTGTATGACAACAGCAGCCCCTACCCTCCTGCACCTCAACCAGGTGGCCCAACTTTGCACACCCTGCAGTCAGCAGGCTTGAACACAGGCTGGCTGAAGACATAGTTTGTGACAGTAGGATGGAATTATGGAACAGTTACAGGACATCACACTCACCCTCAGTGTGCATTCAGCTCGCACACGTGCGTGGAGACACTCACACACACGGAGATGCACAAACACATGCGTACACACACAAAAACCTACATCCCACAGGCACGTGCACACCAGTGGTGTAAAGTAACTAAGTAAAAATACATCTTTACTTTAACATAATTATTTTGTACAACTTTTACTCCACTACATTTCAAAATAAAAAATATACTTTTTTACACCCATACATTTTTCATGAGACCCAAAAGCACTGGTTAAATGTTGAATGCTCAGGCAGGACAGCAGTATGGTACGATTCATGGGTCTATCAATATATCAGCCAATGATCTGGCGGAGTCACTAAAGACAAACACTGCGTTTGTTAATTATACCGGAGTGTGCCCCTGGCAAAAAGATGTTGTCTTGTTTGCTTAATACAAGCCATTTGATGTATAGCAATTACTTGAACTTTTCACTTTTACAGAGTACTTTTTTTCCACCACTGTACTTAAAACCTGATACTTTTACTCAAGTAGTATTTTACTGGGTAACTTTTACTTGAGTCATTTCTACTAAGGTATGACAAATTAGTAGTTCTTCCACCACTGGTGCAAACACACACACACTTCAGACCATGTCCTCATTATGTGATCTGAGCTGACTGCTACTAACTACATATTTGGAGAATCTGTTTCTTTTTTAAATATGTCTAACTGGGTGTGTGGGAGGTTGTTACATAACATTTTATTCATTCCAAAAGTATAATGTTATTTTCAGAGTGGCGTGGATAACATTTTCTCCATTGTGTGCAGAGGGGAAGAAGACAGTTTTAGCAGGTTACGGTTGTTAGTCATTGACAAAATAAGGCTTCATACAACCTTGGTCATTCTTGAAAAAAACGTTTGCTTACATTTTAATTATTTTTCACAAATGATCAGTTCAAACATACAGTTTTTCTATAAAATAGTATAGTGTTTAAAAAGGCAACTTACAACACACGCAAAATAATTGTATTTCAAAAATCAAAACACTTCACTGTCCTCGTTTAATGCCAACAAGAAAATAAACTGTTTTCACAGATAAGACACAACAATGCATTCAGAAAGTATTCAGACCCCTTGACTTTTCCACATTTTGTTATGTTACAGCCTTATTCTAAAATGGGGGAAAAAAAACTATCGACTCACAATACCCCATGCTGACAAATGTTTATTTTTTATTAATTTCATTTTGAAAACTGAACTACGTATTCAGACCATTTACTTTGTTGAAGCACCTTTGGCATTGTTTACAGCCTCAAGTATTCTTGGGTATGACGCTACAAGCTTGGCACAGCTGTATTTGGGGAGTTTCTCCCATTCTCTCTCAAGCTCGGTCAGGTTGGATGGGGAACGTCACTGCACAGCTATTTTCAGGTCTCTCCAGAGATGTTAGATCAGGTTCAATTCCGGGCTGTGGCTGGGCCACTCAAGGACATTCAGAGACTTGTCCCGAATCCACTCCTGCGTAGTCTGGGTTGTGTTCTTAGGGTCATTGTCCTGTTGGAAGGTGAACCGCCACCCCAGTCTGAGTTCCTGAGCGCTCTGGAGTAGGTTCTCATCAAGGACCTCTGTACTTTGCTCCGTTCATGTTTCTCCTCGATCCTGACTAGTCTCCCAGTCCCTGAAAAGCATCCCCATAGCATGATGCTGCCACCACCATGCTTCACCGTAGGGAACCTACCAGGTTTCCTGCAGACGTGACGCTTGGCATTCGGGCCAAAGAGTTTAATCTTAGTTTCACCAGAGATGGTTGTCCTTCTGGAAGGTTTTACCATCTCCACTGAGGAACTCTAGAGCCCTGTCAGAGTGACCATCAGGTTCTTGGTCACCTCCCTGACCAAGGCCCTTCTCTCCTGATTGCACAGTTTGGCCGGGTGGCCAGCTCTAGGAAGTCTTGGTGGTTCCAAACTTCTTCCATTTAAGAATGATGGAGGGCACTGTGTTCTGTGGGACTTTAAATGCTGCAGACATTTTTTGGTACCCTTCCCCAGATCGGTGCCTCGACAAAATCGTGTCTGAGCTCTACGGACAATTCCTTCAACCTCATGGCTTGATTTTTGCTCCGACATGCATTATCAACTGAGGGACCTTATATAGACAGGTGTGTGCCTTTCCAAATCATGTCCAGTCAATTGAATTTACTACAGGTGGACTCCAATCAAGTTGTAGAAACATCTCAAGGATGATCAACGGAAACAGGATGCACCTCAGCTCAATTTCAAGTCTCATAGCAAACTGGCTGAATACTTTTACAAATAAAAACACAGAAATACCTTATTTACATTAGCAAACATTTATACAAACCTGTTTTCTCTGTCATTATTGGGTATTGTGTGTAGACTGATCAGGCAAAAAAAATATTTAATATATTTTAGAATAAGTCTAATGTAACAAAATATGCAAACCGTTTCAGAGTGCACTGTATTAGATCAATACAATGGAATGCAAACTCAAGTTTGTTCAAAGAGCAAAACAATAAACATAACCCTAACATTTTTCCCAAAAGTACCAACGATGTCCTAGATCAGTGTTTCCCAATCCTGGTCATGGGGATTCAAAATGTTCACCCCACACATTTTCGTTTTTGCCCCATCCCAACTGAATAAACTAATCTAAGCACTGATGAGGAGCTGATTAGTTGAATGAAGCGTGTTAATGCTAGGGCAAAACAACAAAAATGTGCATCGCTGTGGGTCCCCAGTATCAAGATTCAGGAAAACTGTGCTAGAAGTACACCGGATTATTGTACTGTAATACTCTTACCATTCCTTCATCTTCACCCAGTCTGAGTTCAAAGGCTATTCCACTCTGCTTTTAAAGGGTAGAACAGAATATAGTGCACTTGGTACCTTCGTAGTAGAGAACACCTATACAGAAATTCACTTACGGCAGTCAGAGGCTTGAGGTGACGTGATACGAGTTGATAATATTTTACTGTAATTTTTCAGTGGTATTTACCTTTCAGTGGTATTTACCTTATAACTTATTTGAGTGTTAAGGATACTGATACATAATTAAACATACTTTACCTACCTGCTAGTGAATGGTGAACAGTATGTTCGTTTCAATGTTACACAAATAACACAAACTGTAGTTATTGTAAGTATTGTTTGGTTATTTTAAGGTAAATATCAGGTAAGAAGTAGTGGAATGTAAATTAAAGTGTAACTCATGATTTGTCTCTCTTGGCCTATACAGTATTTAAACTCCAGTTCTGAAATTAGTTTTGACCTAGGCAGTGGTCCATCGTTTGACCGCAGTTGTGGTGAGTATCTCCCAGCAAATGGAGCCAAAGGCCACGTAGTATGGAATGTACTGTAGTGATAAAGTTTCTCCAGAGACATGTCCACACAGACACGCGTGCACGCACACGGACGTGGGCGCAAAAAGACGCGCTCGCACGCAAACAGACACACGCGCGCGCACACACAGTCAAGCATGCACGCACACAGTCATGCACGCACACAGTCAAGCACGCACGCACACAGTCAAGCTCGCACGCACACAGTCAAGCATGCACGCACACAGTCATGCACGCACACAGTCAAGCACGCACGCACACAGTCAAGCTCGCACGCACACAGTCAAGCACGCACGCACACAGTCAAGCACGCACGCACACAGTCAAGCACGCACGCACACAGTCAAGCACGCACGCACACAGTCAAGCACGCACGCACGCAGTCAAGCACGCACGCACACAGTCAAGCACGCACACAGTCAAGCATGCACGAACACAGTCAAGCACGCACGAACACAGTCAAGCACGCACGCACAGTTAAGCACGCATACACAGTTAAGCAAGCACACACACAGTCAAGCACGCACACACACATCCCTGGTGACATCTATAGTTCTTCAAAGTAAGCCACTCTGGTCTTGGTGCTCTGTAGAGTTAGCTGTAAGAGAAAAATACATTCATTAGATCTCCAAAACACCATAAACATCTTACCAGGATCAGTTCTACTGCTGTACAACAGTGCTATGTCACACATGAAATAGCAGCTGGAGTTAGTTTCAAAGTGGCAAAGACTGTAAAGGTGCCATATCCATTGACAAAAACAGACTTGGACAGGTTTTTCGATACTAGAAGTGACTTGTTAGCTGGCAATGTGGCTGTTTGTGAGGTGACATTATCCACCTAGGATAATGCTTTTGCATGTACCACCTCACCTTCTTGACAGTCTGTGTTTACATTCAGCATTCTGACAGAACACGTTGATGTTGAAGTCATTGTTTGTTTGTTATTTTGATTGAACCCCGACCATATCCTTATGGAACGCTGACACGTTTAGAATCCTGACTTAATCTAGACACTTGTTTACTCCTGGTTCCTTTAGTTGAACACAAGTTTCAACGTTTAAAGGCATTATGGGGAGAACAAATCGAATAGAGAGCGCTGTCGTCTTGCCGGACACTTAATGGGCATGATTTTCTTGTCCTGTCAAATACACAGTTCTGACTGTGATCTAAGGGAGTCACGATGACTGACATGTCTTTCTAGTCTACCTCTGCTATATACTTTGAAACTGTCTCAGAAATTTGGGAGAGTACCACACGGCACAACGCCTCTCCCCCATGTGACCTACTTTTTGTGTGTATGTACTGTAAATTGTAAAGTATTTTGTCTGTAATGTCTTTATCGTTGTGTGTCGGACCCCAGTAAGACGAGCTGTCGCCATTGCAGTCGGCTAATAAAAAATATCAGAGGGAGCAGCAAGTGGTGGAGGTTTGAAGCACTACGGGATGAATGCAAAGTTGAGATTTGTGCATGTACTTTAACTCAATTCTCCAAACAAATATCCCATTGATATCAATGCGTGATTATGAGTTATATCACCTTATCTTATCTAAATTTTAACAACCCCCCCCCCCCCCTAAAACCTCTACAAACTGAAACCTAATTCAGTCAGGTAAAACAGAAAATGTTTTTTCCTCCTGTCCCCCATTAACCTAATGTAACAGGCGTAAAATAAACACTTGAAAGGATGCCCCGCATTCTGGTCATGGCGAGAGAGAGAAATTGTCGGGGGAGTTTCTGGGGACTGTAAATAGAGAGGCACACGTCCAAAAGTGGAAGTCGCATCACAGACTCTTCTTTTTCCCCTGAAAACTGGATGTTTCCAGCTTATCAGGGGGACTGCCAGCTTAAATACTAGAGTCGGGGGGGTTGGAAAACATTATTGGTGCTAAACTGTTAGCTAAATCTGTAGACACGGGTGTTCAAGCTCACCAAAATATACAATATAAGGGAGAAAAATGGATGTGCACAGTCTCTGTTTATCATCTTCTATCCTTGCGCGGACCTAAAATCCCCAAATGTCCCCTCAAGGATAGCAAAACAAGGAAAATGATCCCTCGTGGAGACGTCCCCATGAGGACAAATGCTATTTTATGCTTAGGTTAGGGTTTAGGTTATGGTAAGGTTAGGGGTTAGGGAAACCATAATTTTGTATGGACATTAATTTTAGGTCCCCACAAGGATAGAAGAACATAACGCGCGTGTGTGTGTGTGTGTGTGTGTGTGTGTGTGTGTGTGTGTGTGTGTGTGTGTCACCATATTGTATTTTCCATTTCCTCTGTTTAGTCATCATGCTGATATTAATACAGATACTTACAATGAGCCATTTCGCAAAAATATAATATTAGTTTTAAGAGTGTTGAAGAGTAAGTAAGCCTTGTCGAGCCAGTTAATATTCTCTAAAGGTTATTCAATAAAGACCTTTTATCTATTCAATCACGACATAGTCCATAGCTGTGTGCCAGCCTAAGAAAATCCACCTAATCTTTACCTCCTAGCTACTCTTCCCAAACCCACCGTGTGAAGTTCATCGTAACTTATTTCATTTGTAGCCAAATAAACTGCATGGTTTACAGAGTCGTAGTGGGAGGAACACACACAATATCATTGCGTGACTCCAAGTTTACTTCAATATGTGTTATTATATGAATATTTGCGCATAAAGGTGTTTCCACCACCATTTCTCGCATGATTCATTTTACCGACACAAAAAGATCCCACCGTGTCGAATGGAAAAAATTGTATGGCGGCATTTATAAAATTGTTTCCATCACAGCTGTCAAGATTTTTTTCATACAGTATGCTGTTACTTGGTTAGTGATAGTTCCTGCAACTTTCTGAAGAGGCAGTGAAAATTCCCTTGGTCTGTGAATGTGCAGTACTTTGTGTAGCCGTTAGCGATGATGCTAATGACATTTCTTCTGGTAGATGGAAAGGCTTTCGCAAAAAACTCTCAGTTAAATGTTAACTACAAAATAGACGATGCGTACCTGGCAGAATGATATCAGGATTATTTGCATTAATCCAGTGGGTATTTGTTTTTGTTTTCTACCATCACCAAAACACTGCTAAACAACAGCCTCTTGCTAGGTGCTGCACTGGAGTTAAATGGTAACTACATCCAAAAATAACATTGTCCAAAATTATTCCCAGACCTAAAAAGTGGTCTCTTGATGTGGTTTAAGCATTATTGTGGACTTAGAACATCCAATTGAGTTGCTTTTCTATTAAATAAGTGTGATTGTGAGAGCAAAAATCATTTAAAAAAACAGGGGGAAATTGAAACGTGGAAAAACAAAACGGAGAAAACAGAATTTGAGAAAAAACTTAATCAGGCAAAAAATAATTGATTTTATAGGGCCCCTAAATCAGTGGTCCCTGTCGACTCCGGGCCTCCCTCCCTTTACTCCATTACCTTCTCTGCCTCCTTCCCTATCTCCTCCCACCTTCTCTCAACCTGTCTGCACCCTTTCCTCTCTTCTCCTCACCCCTTCGCAGCCTCCCCTTATTTTTCTCAGGGTAAACACACAGATAGACATACCAGAGAGCCACACTGCAATGGCAGTGCAGTCTCAGTCCCCAACACAAAGAGTATTGCTCACTGGCCCCAGTTCAATTAAACAAGCAGTGACTAAGCCCAGCTAAAGCTCAGAACACCCAAGGTGTTCCCATCCATTCCAATGACTGATCGCAGTGCTAAAATCAATTAGTGCTACTCAAACAAGTTTATTTTACACACGGAGACAGAAGGGGTGGCAGGGGGAGGGAGAGGCATTTTGTATGGATGTGCCAAAGCTCACATCTCACCTCAATGGTTTTACAGATTTAGCGAAGAATCTGAGGGTTGCAGATAACGGTTCAGGTTGTGAGCTTAATTTGTTAATTCCTCTTGATGATAGCAGAATAAATCTCTATGTGAAAGTAGTTAGACGGTTATCTAACGGTTATGTTTGATATGCAAGTGTGTGGTGTTTGAGTGGTAGGCTATATGAGGTGTGTGGGAGCAGTCTGTAACGAGTGATGTGAGAAGTCTGTATGACAATTGTTTGTGTGAGATACACCAATGCATGTGTCATTGACACTGGATAAGTTCGCGACAGACATCACTGTAGCTGTGCTAGCTGGTGCCTCTCTTAGTGTTAGGTGTTTATGACGATTGTGTAGAACGTAATCCTATGTATGTGTGTGCGCGTGTGTGTCTGTCTGAGGAGTTATAGGGCTTACCTTTTTGAAGTTGCTGTGCTTGCTGGTGCCCTTCTCAGTGTTCTCGTTGTGGAGTATATCCAGGGGCGTTTCTCGCTCCTTCAGCTTCAGAGACTCGATCTCTGTCTTCAGCTCATTCAGCTGCTCTTGAAGGTGCTTACTCTTCTCCATATACTCCACCCTGAGAGGACCACAGAAATAAGAATGACAATCCTCCACCTGGGTCATACAGGCCGAAAAAAGAAAGTATTATCCAAACTTAAGAATACGATTTTTTTTTTCTTTCCCGTTCTCTGTTCCACAATGTTTTGAATTAGTTCTGCCCTAATGAATAGAATCCTGACCAAGACCTCCACAGATAAAAATTGTTGAGTTATTAGTCTTCCCATGTGACAATCTGTCATTTTGATTCATGAATATGACAAAAAAACGGTTGTAAAATCTTGAATAGCTGCTTGAATTTCATTGATTAACATGAAGTTATAGATATACAAACAAGACGAGTGATAAAACAACATGTCTACATCATTATTTTCAGAACTTAAACATCATGAACTAGTACAATCTGTGCCACATCTTTACAAACAAATATAAATGTATTGTGACATTTTCGTACACTATAATATCCATTAATTATAAAATGAGTGCTTCTGACTGGAATGCGTCAACATTGTACCCCCATGAGTCACGGTCCATGACATTTCCGTGCTCAACGCCTGATAGAGCACACGGGACATGTCTCATTCTGTGGTGTACTGTACATGTGTACAATCAATCAGTATCTAATTGGATGAAGTCAGGTGGCAGGACAGAGAGAGTGGCCAGTGAGTGACTCACTTTTCCGTCTTGAGAGATGGGAGAAGAGGGATTAAAAGATGGAGAGAATTAGACAGGGAGTCGGATAGAGCGACAGAGCAAGAGCAGGAGATGCGGTTGACAAAGACGAAGACAGGCAGTCCGAGAAGGGGAAGGGGGAGAAAGAGTGAGAGAAAGAGAGCTATGGAGAAAGATGAGCGACAGAGAGAAGAAAGTGACAGGTGAATACAGGACAGAGAGGGAAGGTTACTGTAGAGTAAGTACATCTGATTGGATGAAGTCAGGCAATGAAAGAGAGCCAGCTCCTCGAGATAGAGAGCAAGAGAGAAAGAGAGACGGGGACGAATAGAACAGAGACGGAAAGAGGGACAAGTCTGTAATAGTGGTGTACATCTGATTGTTAATGCTGCAGGATGGAGCGTGGTGGTCAGTCACTCACTTATCCTTCTCGAAAGAGGAGAGAAGAGAGAGAGAGCAATAGAGAGAGAAAGAGAAGGATGAGAAGACAGACAGAGAGAGCGAAATGGTCAGTCACGCACTTCTCCTTCTCGATCTCCATGGAGAGGCGCTTCATGTCTGTGTCTTTGAAGTCGAAGCTCAGGTTCTCTCTGCTGAAGCTCAGGTCTGGAGGCATCGCATCACCTGGGACGGCCGAGGGCTGGGAGGAGGAGAGAAAGAGAGGTAGAGGGGTGGGTTGGGGAGGGAAATTAGTGAGTGAGGAGACAGGAGAAGAGAAAGAAAATATAAAATGAGAGAGGGGGATAGTGAGTAGCAGCAGAAGAGAGTGACAGAGAGAGAGAAGTAGACGGGAGAAGATAGATGGAAGAACAGGATGACAGAGAGAGGGATGGAGTGACAGATTCGGATGAATACTTTGATATGAGCACAGACACACGTAACACACTTCGGAATGGTGACGGTGGCAAAATACCCTAGAATGCATTAGTCAAATCAACTATATGCCCTGAGCTTGTCTGATGCTTTAAGCAAAATGTTTGATGAAATAACATAAATTACGAGAGCGGGTCCGACAGCAATTGATTTGATTGTGCCGGGCCTGGCTCAGACTTGCTGCGCTGTGTTAAAAAAAAAGACAGTGAGGGACTAGCACCCGTTGTCGCTCTCTACTCCCTGCTGCAGTGCCACAGAACATCAACAGTGTGTATCACGCTGTCCGTGTTGCTGAAGCTGCAACATAATTACAGCCATTTCTGAAAAGTTACTGTAAGTATTGAAATACGGTATTAAGACTAAACAGGATGTGCTCTTAGGCCTGCATTCCGACGGTGGTGATACCAGGCTGCTATACTTAGCCTAATAATGATCATAATAATAACAATAAGAAGGATATCAAGGGAAAAAAATAGGGTTATTATTATAATGAATATAATTTCTGACAATTTGGAAGTGTAAATAGCAATAACTAAATTATAAATAATAAAAGAGAGGCTAATCTAACAAAAGTGTAAAGCCTTTATTACAGCATAGCAAAGAATAAAAACAGCAGAATTTGTTAATCCGACATGTGGTTGCGTGAGGCTTGGTGCTCACGGAGTCAGTAAGATATTAAACATACACTCAAACAGGCAACAGAATCTGTCTTTTTTTTTTTTTTTTAGATATATATGGATGATTTATAAAGCCAGGCACATAACAGTTATGCTATTGATTATAAATCTAATAAAGTTTATAATCACTTTTCAATAGGCAATTAAAGCAAGGGCTGTTTTCTCGTCTCCTAACTCTACTACTGGGCCGAAAATCCACTCTCACATAGGTACATGGTTGCAAAGGGCATCAGTGACTTAACAGCGCATTTGCATTTGCCAAGGCAAGAAACTTTGAGCGCAGCCCTATCCAGAAATCTGGCAGTGGCTTCTGATTAAATTACATTTTCACAGAACTACTCGTTGCAATTTCGATGAGGCGCTCTTGTTTAGATATTGATAAGTGGACTGGAGGCATGGCATGAAAGGATTCGTTTATCCAGTTGTTTGTGTCGCCCATTTCGGGAAAGGACCTGCGTAATTGCGTACCCAGCTCACCCAGGTGCTTTGCTATATCACATTTGACATGGTCTGTAAGCATGAGTTCATTTGCACACAAAAAAACATTCAATGATGAAAAGACCTGTGAGTTGTCCTTGTTAATGCAGACAGAAAAGAGCTCCAACTTCTTAATCATAGCCTCAATTTTGTCCCGCACATCGAATATAGTTGCGGATAGTTCCTGTAATCCTAGATTCAGGTCATTCGGGTGAGAAAAAACACCACTCATTGGCCAGTCGTGTGATAAACTCGTCATCATGCAAGCGGTCAGACAAGTGAAAATGGATGGTCTGTAAAGAAAACTTTAAGCTCATCTCTCAATTTTAAAAAACGTGTCAATACTTTGCCCCTTGACAACCAGCGCACTTCTGTATGTTGTAAAAGCCTTACATGGTCACTGCCCATATCAGTGCATAGTGCAGAAAATACATAAGAGTTCAGGGGCTTTGCTTTAACAAAGTTATACATTTTCCCTGTAGTGTCCAAAACGTATTTCATGCTGTCAGGCATTCCCTTGGGAGCAAGAGCCTCTCGGTGAATACTGCAGCATATCCAAGTGGTCATCGGGAGCAACTGCTTGCACGTGTGTTACCACTCCACTAGGTCTCCCTGTCATGGCTTTTGCACCACAGATACCAACACATCTTGACCACCAAAGTCCATTTGATGTCACAAAGCTGTCCAGTACTTTAAAAATATCCTCTCATGTTGTTCTGGTTTCCAGTGGTTTGCAGAAGAGCATGTCTTCCTTAACTGACTCCCCATAAACGTAACGGACATATACCAGGAGCTGTGCCAGGCCAGCCATATACCAGGAGCTGTGCCAGGCCAGCCACGTCTGTTGACTCATCCAGCTGTAGAATTCACTGGCTTGTACGCAAAGCAGTAATTGTTTCAAAACATCTCCTGCCATGTCATTGATGCGTCGTGAAACAGTGTTGTTTGATGAAGTAATTGTCTGTATAGTTTTTTGGGCCTTTTCCCCCAGAATTGTCCAAGCCATATCCGCGGCAGCAGGAAGAATTAAGTACTCCACAATAGTATGGGGATTGCCTGTCCTAGCCAGTCGATAGCTCACCATATAAGATGCTTCAAGCCCCTTCTTATTAATGGTGTCTGTTGCTTTTATAATTTTAGCTTTTACGACTCAACAGTCGTCTTTTTTCTCGCTCAAACAACTCCCGTGGCTTATTTTTCAAATGGTCATGTTTGGTTTCTAAATGACTGCGCAAGAGTGAAGGTTTCCCGTGAGAGATTAACGGTTAATGTGATTGGATGTTAATTAATCGTGTTACATAAAACACTACCTATCTTTCCTTGCATTTATGATACTGTTTGTCGTTATATCATATTCCAAGCATTTAAAAATGTAATTACACATTGAACTTGATCCTGTAAAAGAACTGGATTTTGCTGTCGGACACTTTTTGTATGGAGATCTGGGAAGTGCACTGTAACCTCGTAACATTTCATATCTTTCTATGTTACGGTGTAAAAACAGTTTTCATGGGCACACATATCCAAAATAATGCTGGAGATTGCAAATTCTAATGCTTCTAACCGAAAGAGCAACTTAAAAGATGATTAACAAAACTCAAATACATTCTGTCATTAACAGGGTTCTTCAATAATTATCCATAATAGTTGTTTGATGCGCATTTGAGGTCTAGCTGTTAAGTTACGAGAGAACATTCTCACACTACATCCGCTGATTCAGGAAAGATTTTTCTGAATGACAATCAAGTGATAAAGAGCTTGTGTGATATGGCAGGCGATTGAACAACAGCCAAAGTGTTGGAATTAATGTTGATCTCAAGGATTGACAACGTTTGTGTGTGTGTTGTTACGGGGTCAAGATAAATAGCCTGTCTATTCCTGAGGATTCTTGAGGTAAGATTTCAATGACAGCTGTAGTCTAGTTGTCTGTTTGACTTATGGCAGATTTGTTACATTGAGCAGATAGTGTAAAGTTCATGAGAAAAAGTGATGGGCGATGGAACGCTAGCTGACTTGTGATGGGACAGTGAGTCTGTGTGGTAGAGCCATCGTCATGCACAACATGAGTGCAATGTGCATACAAAACATACACTTCTAAAGGCTTTCCCAAAAAACATTCCCAATTGAACGTAGACTGCAATTAAAAAAGAACTGGCAGAATGGTATCAATTGGGTGGGCGTTCATTTTGCAAACTCTCCCATCACATGTCTAGTAGCCAACAAACACCCTAGCGAAACAGTCAATTGCAAGGTGTACAGTTGAATTAAAGGGGAACAACAGCATTTTTTGCAAGGCGCATAATTGAATTAAAGGGGAACTACACCAATTATATACATTTGTTTTACTCAGTGGGTCTACTGATATGGTTTAAGCATTTTTTTTTTTTATGTGATTTTTAGAGGGAAAATCTGATTTTTGGGGGAACATTTCCTAGTATTCCATAGGCCGATTTGTTGTCCTTTATTTATGATTAATATACAGTATATGATATTATTATAATTGTACATAGCCTTCCAGAATACATTGTTAGACAGTTTTAAAATACACTTTAATGCATTTGATTGGATTTTGTGTGCCGTATTTACAATAAAATGTTACAAGTTCAAAGTTACATAATGGCATAAGCATAGTCGCAGGAAGTAGGGGTGATGCAGCACCTCCTGATAAATCAGTATTAAAATAAAAATGTATATTTATACTCCTGTATGAGCGGAGAAAAATACTCAGCAGAACGGGGAGAAAAATTGAGGACATATTAAACAAAGGAC
Organism: Oncorhynchus mykiss; assembly: GCF_057628025.1. Lineage (NCBI taxonomy): Eukaryota > Metazoa > Chordata > Actinopteri > Salmoniformes > Salmonidae > Oncorhynchus > Oncorhynchus mykiss. The sequence goes on from NC_143027.1 coordinate 44,441,224, forward strand.
AAAACTACAATAAAACAGACATGAGATGTCCCTTGCTTGTAGTATACTAAAAGAGGAACGTTTCAAGGTGACTGTGAGAAGGCAAAAAAGCTACAGCAGCGGGAAAAAATGTATAACGCCAGAGCTTCTCAGCAACAAAATCATATTTAAATGTATATCTATCCATTTTGAAAATTTGACCCTGATGTCACATTGGTCGCTTTATTTATAGAAAGACCCATTTACGGTGCCTTGCAAAAGTATTCATCCCCCTTGGCGTTTTTCCTATTTTGTTGCATTACAAACTGTAATTTAAATAGATTTTTATTTGAAAGAATATGGCACCACAACAAACCTGCCAAAACTCACAGACCAGACAAGGGCATTATTCAGAGAGGCAACAAAAAGACCAAAGATAACCCTGAAAAAGCTGCAAAGCTCCACAGCGGAGATTGGAGTATCTGTCCATAGAACCACTTGAAGCCGTACACTCCACAGAGCTGGGCTTTACAGACGAGAGGCCAGACAAAAGCCATTGCTTAAAGAAAAAAATAAGTAAACACATTTGGTGTTTGCCAAAAGGCATTGCGTGAGACTCCCCAAACATATGGAAGGTACTCTGGTCAGATGAGACTAATATGGAGCTTTTTGGCCATCAAGGAAAACGCTAAGTCTGGCACAAACCCAACACCTCTAATCCCCCCGGGATGGTGAAACTGGTCAGAATTGAAGGAATGATGGATGGCCCTAAATACAGGGAAATTCTTGAGGGAAACCTGTTTCAGTCTTCCAGAGATTTGAGACTGGGACAGAGGTTCACCTTCCAGCAGGACAATGACCCTAAGCATGCTGCTAAAGCAACACTCGTCGCCCGTCAAAGCCCAGACCTCAATCCAATTGAGAATCTGTGGTATGACTTAAAGATTGCTGAACACCAGAGGAACCCATCCAACTTGAAGGAGCTAGAGCAGTTTTGCCTTGAAGAATGGGAAAAGATCGCAGTGGCTATATGTGCCAAGCTCATAGAGATATACTGTACCAAGAGACCTGCAGCTGTAATTGCTGCAAAGGGGGGGGGGGGTGAATAGTTATGCACACTCCAGTTGTTTTTGTCTTCTTGTTTGTTTCACAATAAAACATATAGGCAATGTCACATAAATCAAATGAAACAAACCCCTAAATAATATATTTTAATTCCAGGTTGTAAGGCAAAAAAATTGGAAAAATGCCAAAGGGGGTGAATACTTTCGAAAGCCACTGTATAAAGTGTCTCAGAGTAAGAGTGATGATCTAGGATAAGTTTAACCTTTAGATTATAATTAATAAGAGGGAAAACCTGAACCTAGATCAGCACTCCTACTCTGATACACTCTTTGAATACAGGCACTGTACTGTATGTACTGTACTCTGTAACACTGAGAAGTGATGTAATATATGAACACAATTCTCTTGTGGGCGGGCAGGCAGGCAGAGTGTAAAGACTACTGTGCTGGAGGTGGACTAGCTACTGTACATCTAAGTGGTGGAAGGGTGATGAGTTCATCTACACAAGTCAGTCATTTAATGTAAAGAGATTTGGATGTGAATGCCGCTGCATCAATGACAAAATTTGCTGTATAGCACACTGTATTACTTATACAACTAATATACTGTAAGTACAGGACGAGTAAAACTAAAGTGGGCATTGTTTAATGCGTTTCACAAGACAAAACATCCCAAGCATTCCAATGTATTTAATCAGGTGGGCGTTACAGGTGGAATAAAGGAACATACTAGAATATCAATGCACAACATATTCCTCTCCCTTTACTTTTGATGCCTCATAAGAAAAAAGTTAATATTCACTGTTTTGCATATTATTTTCTTTTTAACATAACAGTTCTCTTAATGTAAATAAAGGAACTTTTCATAATAACCTTTTCTGAACTAGGCAAAGAAGGTAGATGGCCTCAGTTCCCAGACTTAACCCTGGGTGTATTCTGCCCCAATGTCGGAGGTTAGTCAGAACTAAATGTTCAATCTTTTAAGGAAGTCGTCTTTCTCTCTCGTTATTAGTCGACTGGTCGACCCGAGAATGTTTTAGTCAAGCAGTAACACATATACACTACCGTTCAAAAGTTTGGGGTCACATCGAAATGTCCTTGTTTTTGAAATGTCCTTGTTTTTTTGGCCCATTATTATTACCATCACTCCTGTGTTCCAATGGCACGTTGTGTTAGCTAATCCAAGTTTAGAATTTTAAAAGGCTAATTGATCATTAGAAAACCCTTTTGCAATTATGTTAGCACAGCTGAAAACTGTTTTTCTGATTAAAGAAGCACTAAAACTGGCCTTCTTTAGACTGGTTGAGTATCTGGAGTATCAGTATTTGTGGGTTTGATTACAGGCTCAAAATGGCCAGAAACAACACATTGCCAAGAAATGTAAGATCTCATACAACGCTGTGTACTACTCCCTTCACAGGACAGCACAAACGGTCTCTAACCAGAATAGAGTGGGAGGCCCCGGTGCACAACTGAGCAAGAGGACAAGTACATTAGTGTGTCTAGTTTGAGAAACAGACGCCTCACATGTCCTCAACTGGCAGCTTCATTAAATAGTACTCGCAAAACACCAGTCTTAACGTCAAAGTGAAGAGGCGACTCCAGGATGCTGGCCTTCTAGGCAGAGTTGCAAAGAAAAAGCAATATCTCAGACTGGCCAATAAAAATAAAATATTAAGATGGGCAGAAGAACACAGACACTGGACAGAGGAAGATTGGAAAAAAGGTGTTACGAACAGACGAATATAAGTTTGAGGTGTTCGGACATTTGTGAGACGCATAAAAATGAAAAGATGCTTAAGGTGTGCTTGATGCCATCTGTCAAGCATGGTGGAGGCAATGTGATGGCATGGGTTTGCTTTGGTGGTGGTAAAGTGGGAGATTTGTACAGGGTAAAAGGGATCCTGAAGGAGGAAGGCTATCACTCCATGCCCTGTGGACGGCTCTTAATTGGAGCCAATTTCCTCCTACAACAGGACAATGACCCACAGCACCAAACTATGCAAGAACTATTTAGGGAAGAAGTAGTCAGCAGGTATTCTGTCTATAATGGAGTGGCCAGCACAGTCACTGGATCTCAACCCTATTGAGCTGTTGTGGGAGCAGCTTGACCATATGGTACGTAAAAAGTGTCCATCAAGCCAATCCAACTTGTGGTAGGTGCTTCAGGAAGCATGGGGTGAAATCTCTCTTGATTATCTCATCAAATTGACAACTAGAATGTCAAAGGTCTGCAAGGCTGTAATTGCTGCAAATGGAGGATTCTTTGACATACAATTATTATTTAAATTAAAAAACCTTTATAACCTTAGACGTCTTGACAATATTTCCTATTCAAATCTGTCGTTCTGCCCCTGAACAGGCAGTTAACCCATTGTTCCTAGGCCGTCATTGAAAATAAGAATTTGTTCTTAACTGACTTGCCTAGTTAAATAAAGGTCAAAATAAAAAATAAAATAACAATTTTGCAACTCATTTCATGTATGTTTTCATGGAAAACAAGGACATTTCGAAGTGACCCCAAACTTTTGAACGGTAGTATATATATTTGCGCTCATCTCAGTGAACTAGTCCATTGGGGGCCTAGACTAAAAGTCAATTTATGCTTGATCCCAAAATGTGGTCTGAGGCTCCATATGGATGGTGTAACGCAATTGCGGAGCCTCCAGAGGCCAAATCGAGCTCCATACAACATCACCATGCTCCTCCCAAATGTTGTAGGGCTCTTGTATAGCTCCATATTGACATGATTGGTTGACGGTTTTCTATATCCTGTAAAAAAAAACACAAACTCACATCCTTGACAACAGCTCTGCACTGCACCGCGAAGCGCAAGAAGTACGAATGCCCTGACTTCTGCTGAGGCCATTTCATCGTAAATGCTGCATGGGCAATGCAGATGTCGGATTGACCATGCACCCAGATGCACAATGCCCTTCTTACTCCAGAATGCGCACTCTCCTGCCAATTTGTGCACATTTATTGTATCAAAGCTTAATTCTGTTAATTGTTTGTGCTAGATTATTTTTTTTTTTTACATATTTCACCAGTAATTTCTAATCTCTGTCATTTCTGTTAATGCATACAATATTATTATTCCCGTTATCATTGTCGGAGTGGACACATTATTTGCAGAGAACACAACACTTGTGAGAAACACGTTTTGGTTAATTTCATTCCATTTACGAGGTGTCAATTTAGTCATTGTCTTTTTGTTTGGAAAGCTCCTGTCAATGTTGAGTCAATGTTGAGACACACACGCATTTAAGTAGGGCGATAGGCTTCCTGGCCTGCGTGCAAATGTAGGCATATAAATGTGCCCATTTGGGGATCTGATAGTATTTCTGATTGGCTTAACACACTACCAAACCTGTGGAGCTTCTCAAAGTAATGTTTTCTTCACCTCAAATAGCAAGCAAACAAAGTCTGTTTTTACACCCATTGAGAATTACAATAGTTTCTCAATGTATTTGAAAAACCTTTCTAGCTCTCTCTGTTTCGATAATCACAGTGTGAAAGGGAAAAATGCCATGCTCTGTTCAAGTAGAAACGTCATAAAATAAGCCTACCTGATTACTTATCAGTGCTTGGACTGAAATAAATTCTGGTACTCATTTGGAGTGCTGGTACTGTTTATATTTAGGTGCAGGAGCTCCACAATATGTGATCTAATATTCTATAAAAAGGAACTGGAACTCAAGCAGCAGAACATTTTAGGTGCTGGTACTTAGCCCCGGTGAGCTCCTGCCAAGTCAAGCAATGCTTCTTATCCCTTGCGCAAATAGCCTACAGCTGTGTCTGTCCCAAGCTCACTGGCACGGGAAACTCTGAGGGCCCAGAATATTTTATAGGCAAGCTTCAAACAGGACCCAAGTTAATAGTTACAATGTTTCAAGTTCCTTGCAGATTGGCTACACTACACACGGCCTATGTGATTTATAGGATATTTCTTTTTAAATTCAGGATATTTTCTACCTGCAGCCTGCAATGTTTTTATTTGTTGGCTTTATGTAGGCTATTTTTACATAGTTGGCAATGGGAGTTACTTTTTAGGTTTGTATCATTTTCATTTAGATATAATTTAGATTAACCACATGCCAATGATTTAGATATGAAGTTATTATAAAGTAAAACAAACTGATTCACGAAAACCAAAACTGGCACCCAGATAGGTAGAAATGGTAAGATAAATGGGCATTCCACATTCGTGTAGCCTATTACCGGCACAACTTCAGGAGAGCAATGGCAGAATCTGCGAAAGCCAGCAGGAGCAGGAGGAGAATAGTTGGGTCAGGTTAAGTTTATCTAGATCTCTGGCACACTCGAGGGATTTGTCTTATTTCATAAAACCGTAAGCTTAAAGCATCAGACAAGCACAATGTATATTGTTGATTTTATTAAAAAACACATAGGGTGTGTCTATATGGAAAAATGACACAGGTACCCATTTTTTGTAGCATGTGTTTTCTGTAGGTCAACAGGAAGGTGTTTAGGCGTCTATTGAGGGCCCTGTTCTCTTGTGATGTTTTTAAAGCTTGCTCCTTTTGTCTGGACAAAACTTTAATCTCTTCATCACTGCAGCGTCAGGCGATTTGCTGTGTGCGTCGACTACAACTAAGAACATATTATCCCCCAGTGGGCCTGCATAGTCTATGTGGACTCGCTGCCAAGGCTCCTCTGAGAAGTCCCATAGCTGAGGCATGTTGCTCATCTTTTGACATGCAGAACGTCACTTGGCCTTGTCTTTGATAGCAGCGTCCAAACCTGGCCACCAAAAGTAGCTGTGTGCAATCTCCTTCATTCGCACCATGCCACAGTGCCCTGAATGATGTTCAAGCACCTGCCTTCTCAGAGTAGCGGTATGATGACTCGAAAGCCCCATAGCAAGCATCCAGACTGAACTGTGAGCTGGTTTCTCCTCACCAGGTAAGGCTTTAGGCTTTCCGACAGCTCTCCTCCTTTCCCACGAGTGACAATGTACACAACCTCAGACATCACTGGATCAGTGTGGGTGAACTTTTTCACTTGGACAGATGTAACTGGGGTGTGCGTCACTTCCTTGAAGTAGAAGATATCAGCCTGGGACTGCTCAGTGTGTGTGACAGGTAAGGGACGCCTTGAGAGCCGTCTGCTGATATCGTACTGGTGAGCAGATAACAGTAATGCCCATCGCTGCATGCGGCTGGCTGCGAGCAACGGAATACCGGTGTGGGGACCAAAGATGGAGATGAGGGGTCTATGGTCCGTCAGCAGTGTGAACCGTCGGCTAAACAGAAACTGATTTGTTTCACGCTCCATCTATGCATAATTGCTATTGGCTTTATTTAAGGTCCATGATGCGAAGGCTCCCATTCTGTGGGGATGGAGTTTCTGCAACGGCCTTCACCTTTGATGTCACTTTGTGGAGCGCTGAACTGTCTGACGTGGCCCAGGTACTCAACAGAAGGCCGGAAAAACGTGAATTTGTCCTTCTGGACTCTCAGACCATACTCCTCCAGTCTCTGTGGTGTAGCGTCCAGGTTTCTCAGGTGCTCATGCTCGTCTTTGCCTGGTGATGAATAGATCAAGGTAACATTGGACCCCGGTGAGCCCGCTCAGTATCTGGTCCTTAGTTCTCTGAAACAAGGCCAGAGCTGAGGTGATTCCAAAAGGAAGCCTCCGGTACCTGTCCTGTACAGTCCTTTGTGAGTCACTATGGTCTACAGTTCTTGTAAATCTTAATCCACATGCATCTGTAGACAGACCATTCTTACTGAATTTCTGTCCTCCAGGTAAACCAGAAAAGAGGTAATCAATGAGGGGTAGTGGTTATTTTTCAGCAGTCAAATCAAATCATATTGGTCACATGCACATGGTTAGCAGACGATAATGTGAATGTAGCGAAATGCTTGTGCTTCTAGTTCCAACCATGCAGTAATATCTAAAAAGTAATCTAACAATTTCACAACAACTACCTTATACACACAAGTGTAAAGGAATGAATAAGAATATGTACATATAAATATATGGATGAGCGATGGCTGAACGGCATAGGCAAGATTCTGTAGATGGTATAGAGTACAGTATATACATTTGAGATGAGTAATGTAGGGAATGTAAACATTATATAAAGTGGCATTGTTTAAAGTGACTAGTCATACATTTATTACATCCAATGTTTTATTATTAAATGGCTAGAGATTTGAATCAGTATGTTGGCAGCAGCCACTCAATGTTAGTGATGGCTGTTTAACAGTCTGATTTTTGGCCTTCCTGTGACATCGGGTGGTGTAGGTGTCCACGAGGGCAGGTAGTTTGCCCCCGGTGACGTGTTGTGCAGACCTCACTACCCTATGGTTGTGGGCAGAGCAGTTGCCGTACCAGGCGGTGATACAGCCCGACAGGATGCTCTCGATTGTGCATCTGTGAAAGTTTGAGTGTTTTTGGTGACAAGACAAATTTCTTCAGCCTCCTGAAGTTGAAGAGGCACTGCTGCGGTTTCTTCACCACGCTGTCTGTGTGGGTGGACCATTTCAGTTTGTCCGTGATGTGTACGCCGAGGAACTTAAAACTTTCCACCTTCTCCACTACTGTCCTGTCGATGTGGATCTGCTGTTTCCTGATGTCCACAATCATCTCCTTTGTTTTGTTGACGCTGAGTGTGAGGTTATTTTCCTGACACCACACTCCGAGGGCCCTCACCTCCTCCCTGTAGGCCGTCTCGTCATTGTTGGTAATTAAGCCTACCACTGTAGTGTCGTCTGCAAACTTGATGATTGAGTTGGAGGAGTGCATGGCCACGCAGTCATGGGTGAACAGGGAGTACAGAAGAGGGCTGAGAACGCACCCTTGTGGGGCCCCAGTGTTGAGGATCAGCGGGGTGGAGATGTTTCCTACCCTCACCACCTGGTGGGCGTCCAGTCAGAAAGTCCAGGACCCAGTTGCACAGGGCGGGGTTGAGACCCAGGGTCTCGAGCTTAATGACGAGTTTGGAAGGTACTATGGTGTTAAATGCTGAGCTGTAGTCGATCAGCATTCTTACATAGGTATTCCTCTTATCCAGATGGGTTAGGGCAGTGTGCAGTGTGATTGCGTCGTGTTTGGATCTATTTGGGCGGTAAGCAAATTGGAGTGGGTCTAGGGTGTTAGGTAGGGTGGAGGTGATATGATCCTTGACTAGACACTCAAAGCACTTCATGATGACGGAGTGCTACGGGGCGATAGTTGTTTAGATCAGTTACCTTCGCCTTCTTGGGAACAGGAACAATGGTGGCCCGCTTGAAGCATGTGGGAACAGTAGACTGGGATAGGAATGGATTGAATATATCCGTAAACACACCAGCCAGCTGGTCTGCGCATGCTCTGAGGATGCGGCTAGGGATGCCGTCTGGGCCGGCAGCCCTGCAAGGGTTAACACATTTAAATGTTTTACTCTCGTTGGCTGCGGTGAAGGAGAGCCCGCAGGTTTTGGTAGCGGGCTGTGTCGGTGGCACTGTATTGTCCTCAAAGCGAGCAAAGAAGCGGTTTAGTTTGTCTGAGAGCAAGACTTCAGGGTCTGCGACGGGGCTGGTTTTCTTTTGTAGTCCGTGATTGACTGTAGACCCTGCCACATACTTCTCGTGTCTGAGCCGTTGAATTGCGACTCTACTTTGTCTCTATACTGACGCTTAGCTTGTTTGATTGACTTGCGGAGGGAATAACTACACTGTTTGTATTCGGTCATATCTCCGGTCGCCTGCCCTGATTAAAATCAGTGGTTCGCGCTTTCAGTTCTGCACGAATGCTGCCATCAATCCACAGTCTCTGGTTGGGGAAGGTTTTAATAGTCGCAGTGGGTACAACATCACCGACACACTTGCTAATAAACTCACTCACCGGATCAGCGTATACATCAATGTTGTTCGACACTATCCGGAAAATATCCCAGTCCACGTGATCGAAGCAATCTTGAAGCGTGGAATCAGATTGGTCGGACCAGCATTGAACAGACCTGAGCACGGGCGTTTCCTGTTTTAGTTTCTGTCTATAGGGTGGGAGCAACAAAATGGAGTCATGGTCAAATTTGCTGAAGACGGGGTTAACGGTGACTTTGAAATCGCCACAATGTCTCAGTGATCCATCTTTTATGACTGGAACAACAGGTATAGCCCATTCACTAGATCCAATACTCCACTCTCGACTAGTCTTTTTAGCTAAGTTTCAACTTTTGGTTTTATGGTGTACGCGCTTTGAAGCATTTTGGCTTGCTGTCTGGTTACATGGTCAGTTTAATTAATGCCTTCATACTGCCAAGTTCTCCATTGAACATATCCTATATCATATGTACTCAATTATATTGCTCTCTGCAATGTTAAGTTACTTTCAGTCAAAAGGTGTTTCAAATCAAATCTTATTTGTCACATACACATGGTTAGCAGATGTTAATGCGAGTGTAGCTAAATGCTTGTGCTTCCAGTTCCGACAGTGCAGTAATATCTAACAATCCCCAACAACTACATAATACACACATCTGAGGGTGAATGAGAATATGTACATGTAAGTATATGGACGAGCAATGGCCTAGGCAAGGTGCAATAGATGGTATAAAATACAGTATATACACATCATATGAGTAATGTAAGATATGTAAAGTGCCATTATTTAGAGTGGCATTGTATACAGTGACTGGTGGCCAGTGATTGTGTCTCTATGTAAGCAGCAGCATCGGAGTTAGTGATTGCTGTTTAGCAGTCTGATGGCCTTGACATAGAAGCTGTACTGACCTCGCCTTCTGGATGGTAGCGGTGTGAACAGGGAGTGGCTCGGGTGGATGATGTCCTTGATCTTTATGGCCTTCCTGTGATATCGGGTGCTGTAGGTGTCATGGAGGGCAGGTAGTTTGCCCCCGGTGATGCATTGTGAAGACCGCACCACCTTCTGGAGAGCCTTGCGGTTGATGGTGGTGCAGTTGTAGTACCAGCCCGACAGGATGCTCTCGATAGTGCATCTGTAAAAGTTTGTCAGGGTTTTGGGTGACAAACTAAATTTCTTCAGCCTCCTAAGGTTGAAGAAGTGCTGTTGCGCCTTCTTCATCACACTGTGTGGATGGACCATTTCAGTATGTCTGTGATGTGTACGCCGAGGAACTTTCAACCTTGTTCACTGCTGTCCCTGCGATGTGAATAGGGGGCGCTCCCTTTGCTGAAGTCCACGATCATTTTTGTTTTGTTGAGGTTGTTTTCCTAACACCACACCCCGAGTTCCCTCACCATCTCCCTGTAGGCTGTCTTGTTGTTGTTGGTAATCAAGCCCATTACTGTTGTGTCGTCTGAAAATTTGATGATTGAGTTGAGGTGTGCGTGGCCACGCAGACGTGGGTGAACAGGGAGTACAGGAGAGGGCTGAGAACGCACCCTTGTGGGGCCCCAGTGTTGAGGGTCAGCGAAGGTGTTAATTCTTACCTTTCCCACCTGGGGGCGGCCCGTCAAAATCCAGGACCCAATTTCACAGGCCAGGGTTGAGACCCAGGGCCTCCAGCTTGATGAGCTTGGAGGGTACTATGGTGTTGAATGCTGAGCTGTAGTCAATAAACAGCATTCTTACATAGGTATTCCTCTTGTCTAGATGGGATAGGGCACTGTGATGGCGATTGCATTGTCTGTGGACCTATTGGGGCAGTATGCAAACTGAAGTGTCTAGGGTGGCCGGTAAGGTGGAGTTGATATGACCCTTGACTAGTCTCTCAAGGCACTTCATGATGATAGAAGTGAGTGCTACGGTGAGTGTAGTCATTTAGTTCAGTTATCTTTGCCTTCTTGGATACAGGAACAATGGTGGCCATCTTGAAGCATGTGGGGACAACAGACTGGGATAGGCAGCGATTGAATATGTCCGTAAACACACCAGCCAGCTGGTCTGTGCATGCTCTGAGGGCGCGGCTAAGGATGCCGTCTGGGCCAGCAGCCTTGCGAGGGTTAACACGTTTAAATATTTTACTCACGTCAGCCACGGAATTAGCTTTATTCTGAATTGCTTCGCTGCGCATGTAACACACTAACCTATCACGTAGTGTCACTCAGTGCCCAAATTCACAGTGTTCAGATAACTGTTTCAATATAGCCACAAACTGAGATTGACTCCCCTTCCTCTTGATTTCTCTTATGAAATCTGAATATCTCTGCAATAAGGTAGACACAATTTCATCATATGATTTTTTTATTTTTATTTTTTACCCCTTTTTCTCCCCAATTTCGTGGTATCCAATTGTTGTAGTAGCTACTATCTTGTCTCATCGCTACAACTCCCGTACGGGCTCGGGAGAGACGAAGGTTGAATGTCATGCGTCCTCCGATACACAACCCAACCAGCCGCACTGCTTCTTAACACAGCGCACATCCAACCCGGATGGCTACACCGTGCACCTGGCAACCTTGGTTAGCGCGCACTGCGCCCGGCCCGCCACAGGAGTCGCTGGTGCGCGATGAGACAAGGACATCCCTACCGACCAAGCCCTCCCTAACCCGGACGACGCTAGGCCAATTGTGAGTCGCCCCACGGACCTCCCGGTCGCGGCCGGTTACGACAGAGCCTGTGCGCGAACCCAGGGACTGATGGCACAGCTGGCGCTGCAGTACAGCGCCCTTAACCATTGCGCCACCCGGGAGGCCCATCATATGATTTATCACCAGGTTTTTTAGGCGTAAGTAGGCTTAATGTTTTTCCTCCCATAATAGTCAAATGTTGGCACAATTACTTCTGCTTTAATTCAATTTGCTAACACAAAGTACTCAAAACTTTGTAAGAACTCCATTGTTCCACAGATTCATTAAATGTTCCAATATATCCAACCAGTGCTGACATTTCAGTTTATTATTTTTCTTTCACACTTTTTAGACGTTCCCGTACTCCCAGACCCCTTTTTTTCCACTCACAGTAACTCCACTTTCTCCCTCTCGAGGCTCTCGTTGCTGTGACATCGGAAGCTAGGTAGCGTCACTCGACTGGCTAGCTCCACATTTTCTTTGCATATTTCTACAGCAAGAAAACTAATTAAACTGACTTTTTGCCAAAAATAATGAATGCAAATGTGAAAACATTTCTTCCTTGTCGCCAGTTTTGTTGTATAGCACACTGTATTACTTATATAGCGAACATAAGGACAGGTCACTACAGTAGAAACTATAGTGGGCATTGTTTAATGCATTTCATAGGACAAAACATTCCACACATTCCTAAGTACGTAAGCAGGGGAGCGTTACAGGTGCCCTAAAGGGACAAACTAGAATATCAATACACAACAATTGTTTTATTCTTTTACATGTAGGCTAACATTAAGATAAAAACTGGAGCATGTGTCAAGGATATTGTACATGTCCATCTTATTCTAATGCGTACATGTGTGTGTATAATATACAGTGGGGCAAAAAAGTATTTAATCAATACTTATTTACCACCATAATTTGCAAATAAATTCATTAAAAATCCTACAATGTGATTTTCTGGATTTTTGTCTTCTCATTTTGTCTGTCATAGTTGAAGTGTACCTATGATGAAAATTACAGGCCTATATCATCTTTTTAAGTGGGAGAACTTGCAAAATTAGTGGCTGACTAAATACTTTTTTGCCCCACTGTATATACACATATATATATATATATAATATATATATATATATACATACATATACATGTATCTATACAGTGCCTTGCGAAAGTATTCGGCCCCCTTGAACTTTGCGACCTTTTGCCACATTTCAGGCTTCAAACATAAAGATATAAAACTGTATTTTTTTGTGAAGAATCAACAACAAGTGGGACACAATCATGAAGTGGAACGACATTTATTGGATATTTCAAACTTTTTTAACAAATCAAAAACTGAAAAATTGGGCGTGCAAAATTATTCAGCCCCTTTACTTTCAGTGCAGCAAACTCTCCAGAAGTTCAGTGAGGATCTCTGAATGATCCAATGTTGACCTAAATGACTAATGATGATAAATACAATCCACCTGTGTGTAATCAAGTCTCCGTATAAATGCACCTGCACTGTGATAGTCTCAGAGGTCCGTCAAAAGCGCAGAGAGCATCATGAAGAACAAGGAACACACCAGGCAGGTCCGAGATACTGTTGTGAAGAAGTTTAAAGCCGGATTTGGATACAAAAAGATTTCCCAAGCTTTAAACATCCCAAGGAGCACTGTGCAAGCGATAATATTGAAATGGAAGGAGTATCAGACCACTGCAAATCTACCAAGACCTGTCCGTCCCTCTAAACTTTCAGCTCATACAAGGAGAAGACTGATCAGAGATGCAGCCAAGAGGCCCATGATCACTCGGGATGAACTGCAGAGATCTACAGCTGAGGTGGGAGACTCTGTCCATAGGACATCAATCAGTCGTATATTGCACAAATCTGGCCTTTATGGAAGAGTGGCAAGAAGAAAGCCATTTCTTAAAGATATCCATAAAAAGTGTCGTTTAAAGTTTGCCACAAGCCACCTGGGAGACACACCAAACATGTGGAAGAAGGTGCTCTGGTCAGATGAAACCAAAATTGAACTTTTTGGCAACAATGCAAAACGTTATGTTTGGCGTAAAAGCAACACAGCTGAACACACCATCCCCACTGTCAAACATGGTGGTGGCAGCATCATGGTTTGGGCCTGCTTTTCGTCAGCAGGGACAGGGAAGATGGTTCAAATTGATGGGAAGATGGATGGAGCCAAATACAGGACCATTCTGGAAGAAAACCTGATGGAGTCTGCAAAAGACCTGAGACTGGGACGGAGATTTGTCTTCCAACAAGACAATGATCCAAAACATAAAGCAAAATCTACAATGGAATGGTTCAAAAATAAACATATCCAGGTGTTAGAATGGCCAAGTCAAAGTCCAGACCTGAATCCAATCGAGAATCTGTGGAAAGAACTGAAAACTGCTGTTCACAAATGCTCTCCATCCAACCTCACTGAGCTCGAGCTGTTTTGCAAGGAGGAATGGGAAAAAATGTCAGTCTCTCAATGTGCAAAACTGATAGAGACATACCCCAAGCGACTTACAGCTGTAATCGCAGCAAAAGGTGGCCCTACAAAGTATTAACTTAAGGGGGCTGAATAATTTTGCACGCCCAATTTTTCAGTTTTTGCTTTGTTAAAAAAGTTTGAAATATCCAATAAATGTCGTTCCACTTCATGATTGTGTCCCACTTGTTGTTGATTCTTCACAAAAAAATACAGTTTTATATCTTTGTTTGAAGCCTGAAATGTGGCAAAAGGTCGCAAAGTTCAAGGGGGCCGAATACTTTTGCAAGGCACTGTATATATGTATATATATATATATATATATATATATATATATATATATGTGTGTGTGTGTGTGTGGGAGAGAGTAGACTTGTGTAGCTGGGTTGATGTGTAGGCGGGTTTGTAAGTGTATGTTGGCTGTTGTGTAAGCGGGTGTGTGTGGGTTGCATCCTTCCGTGGATGGATTTCTGAGTGTAAGAGCTGTTCTTGTGTAGGAGGATATGTGTGTTGCCTGCCCTTATGCAATCACATTTTTGTGAATGTGTGTGTGTGTGCGCGCGAGCGCACAAACATGTGTGCCTGTGTGTATCCAGGCTGTTACCGAGTAGGTAGACTTGCTGGTGATCTCTAGCAGCTTGTGTTTGGCCCTCCTTTCAGAGTCCCTGGCTTCCTGCAAGTCCTGCTTCAGCTGGTCAGCCTCCATTGCCCTGAAAGGAGGCAGGGAGGGAGAGAGGGGGTCAGCAAGAGGCTGAAATAAATAGACGATTTATATAGAGGCATTGCATGTACACTTTTTTTTACCATGCAATTACCATTTCTTCATTACACACATTCTATTTACTCTGTATTTATGATAGTAATGCACGGGTTGAATCATAACCCGCAGTACCCGTGGGGCGGATGGGTTTAGGGTCATGAAATACTGTGTGGGTGAAGGGCGGGTGGGTTGAATAAAGATAATCTATTTTTTTAAATCCATAAATCATTCTTGTGCAATTTATATCTATAGGCTACATTGAGGTTCTTTCATTATTTTAAGGCTATCTGGCATTAGTGCTTAAGTCTATGCTTCAGAGCCTAACTTTACCTGCACCAAATAGCCTACACAATCACTTTTGAGAACAGGCAGAAAGTTTAAGTCGATCCACTGAGACAAAAAGGACAACGTCAGAGTTTAATTTAATGAGAGAAAAGCTGCGAAATGGAGAGTTAAAAATAAAGAGAATGGAGAGAGAAAAGTTCAGGAAAATTTGGTGAAGTGGAAAAGGAGGATGATAGCAGAGTTGTGTAATTTGTGAGACGCTATACACATTTGACAGTCACAAGACGGGGACTTCAAAATAGGCCTATTTGTAATGACGACGCAGGGAGTAAGGAAGCAGATGGTGAGTTTAATAATAACGAACATAGAGAGTTACATGAAAACAGAACTAATACTGCCTGATGACTGAGGTTGGTGAGGGCTATATGAATGGAGAGTAATCAGGGTGGTGATGAAGCCCAGGTGTGCTTAACGATGGGGAGCAGGTGTGAGCAATGATTGCCAGGTATGCAATGTGGGTTGCCAGGACTAGTTGCCAGGACTAGTAGTAGACTGGCAACATCAAGCCCAGGAGGGAGCAGGAGTAGGCGTGACACCTATTATACGTCAAGGGAACAGTAGCATACTGTTCAGACGGGTTAAATGGAAACTGAAATCTGGAAACCAAACTGTAGGTCGATAAACTCCGTCTTTGTCGTGTAGAGTAGGCCAGAAGGCTAAACTGAAAAATAGAACCGCTATCAAATTAAAACGACTGCAGAGCCGCAAGGGTGTTTATTTACATAGTGATTCCATAAGAGAAAAACAGTACTGCCACCGAAGATATACATTATGGGACTGCTTAAAAACAATACTGACCCAACAACAGCTCAATCAAAATGGCCCTCCCTTTGAACTGAGGCTACTTTTGTAGGGGAAACTCCTCCCATCAGAACATACCAAACACTTTAATTAATTAAGCAATTACCAACATCAAAGCCTACATTTTTTTCACTCAGCTAAACATATCATGAACTATATACATTGCACCTTTGAAATCTGTTTATCATGATCCAATATAACACATTTACAAAATCCCATCACTACTGACACGGTGTCTTCCAATACGCCCATTCCCATAAACGAGCCATTCGGGACAGGCACTACAAAGCCAACCCGATTGCCATAGCTCTGGTCCTTATCTCAGCATACCCGGAAGCTACAGAGACGGAGAGAGAGGAACAGAAACAAACAGCGTGCTCATCATAACATTGATAAGTACAATAAACATTGCTTAAATAAAACATGAACGCTTGTCTGTATATTGTTTATACTATAACAAACTGTTACTGGCGGTAAGAATAAAGTGTGTAATGTATGTACTAAGATAGAAGTTAACTTCGCTGTGTCGACCCACATTGCTATAACGTAGCTGATAACTGAGCAGGGAGGGGGCGATGAGTGTGTGTGTGTGTGTGTTAGTGTACCAAACGCTGGCTGCGGCCAGTGACGGACTTTTCTGTCACACTCTTAATATTAACTCCTGCAGAATTAAGCATTTCTTGCAGTAAAATTATACACAATGTGAATTGACTCAGGAACAGGAGCGGAGAAATATGATTTATTATTTCGGCATCTTGCGAGAATGTGGAGTTAAGTACCGTCTGAAGAGGTGCCATCGTTAAAGCACAAAATAACTGTTTTTTTTTACCTTTATTTAAACAGGCAAGTCAGTTAAGAACAAATTATTATTTACAATGACGGCCTACCCCGGCCAAACCCTAACCCGGACGACGCTGGGCCAATTGAAACAGAAACCTCCTTTTACGCTCTGTTCCAGACGTTCTAGACGACCAATTCTCATTGCTTTTAGCCGTACCCTTTTACTACTCCTCCTCTTTTCTTCTGGTGATGTAGAGGTGAATACAGGCCTTGCAGTGCCTAGCTCCACTCCTATTCCCCAGGCGCTCTCTTTTGATGACTTCTGTAACCGTAATAGCCTTGGTTTCATGCATGTTAACATTAGAAGCCTCCTCCCTAAGTGTGTTTTATTCACTGCACACTCTGCCAACCCGGATGTTCTAGCTGTGTCTGAATCCTGGCATAGGAAGATCACCAAAAATTCTGAAATGTTCATCCCTAACTACAACATTTTCAGACAAGATAGAACTGCCAAAGAGGGCGGTGTTGCAAACTACTGCAAAGATAGCCTGCAGAGTTCTGTCCTACTATCCAGGTCTGTACCCAAACAATTTGAACTTCTACTTTTAAAAAACCCACCTCTCTAAAAACAAGTCTCTCACTGTTGCCGCCTACTATAGAGCAC